>NW_027275414.1:0-59467 GCF_030028105.1 Mobula birostris
CTCAGGACCCACACCACCAGGTTCAGGGACAGTTATCACCCCTCAACCGTCAGGAAGGAGGTACAGGAGCCTCAGGACCCACACCACCAGGTTCAGGGACAGTTATCACCCCTCAACCGTCAGGAGGGAGGTACAGGAGCCTCAGGACCCACACCACCAGGTTCAGGGACAGTTATCACCCCTCAACCGTCAGGAGGGAGGTACAGGAGCCTCAGGACCCACACCACCAGGTTCAGGGACAGTTATCACCCCTCAACCATCAGGAAGAAGGTACAGGAGCCTCAGGACCCACACCACCAGGTTCAGGAACAGTTATTACCCCCTCAATCTTTCGTTGATTGCATAGCGGGTTTATCGAGCATGCCCGCAAGAAAATGGATCTCAGCAGCCGGTGAGATGTATGTACTCTGATAATAAATTTACCGTGCAGAATCTCCCTCCCCAGGAGCCCTAGTCTCCCTGCACCGCTATCTCCCGGTATCTGTAACACTTTGCTCCGCGTTCTTTTGGGCGCTTTACCCTGCACATCCTGACGCGAATGAAATTATCTTCCGAATCGCGAAAGGTTGTTGTTTTTTCTCTCTCTCTCTCTCTCTCGCCGGGTTATCACCGGAAAGTACTCGGTTCGGTTTTGGTCGCCCTGCTGTGGGAAAGTTGCCGTCGAGCTGGGAGGAGCGCAGAGCGGGGACTTGGGAGGATGTCGCCGGGACTGGAGGACGGAGGTCGGGCAGGTTGGGACTTTATTCCCTGGAGCGTCGGGGTGACCTGACAGAGGCGTGTTAAAACCACGAGGGGGCACAGATAGGGTGACTGTGCACAGACGAGAACCAGAGGGCACAGATTTAAGGTTGGGGGGTGGGAAGAGATTTAATAGAGGACCCGAGGGACAACTTTTTCACCTAGGGGGTGGTCCGTCTATGGGACGAGCTGCCAGAGGAAGGGGCCGGGGCAGGTACATTGGAAAGGCGTAGGGGGCTCGGAGAGAGGCGGGGAGCGAGTGAAAAACAACAACTAGGTGAAGGGGACTCGGGTCACGAAAAGAAAAAGGGAGTGCGGTTCACGAAGCGTAACAGTTGTTACCCACGCGAACCGCTTCCTCTGGCAGCTCGCTCCGCACACCCACTCTCCCCCGGATGAAAAAGGTTTGGCCCCCACCTTCGCCTCGGAGTCAGGCTGAAGGTCACCGAGACACGCACGCAAAGCGCCGGAGGGACTCGCGGAGGGGAATGAAGGGCCGGCACCCCTTCCCCCCCTCCCTCCCTCCCTCCCTCCCTCCGCTGGATTTCCAGCGCCCGCAGAATATAGGAGCAGAACGAGGACGTTCGGCCCGTCTAGTCTGCGCCGCCATTTCATTTTGTTTGTTTTCCTCTCTCGGCTGCCTTCTCCCCGTATCCCTTCGCGCCCTGATCAATCAAGTATCTATCAATAGACCGTAAGCCTTAAATATGGACCGCAAGACGCAGGAGCATAAGTTAGGCCATTCCGCCAGTCAATCATGGGCCGATCCACTTCATCCAGTCATCCCCACTCCCCTGCCTCCGCCCCGTACCCTTTGATGCCCTGGCTAATCAAGAACCTATCCATCTCTACCTTAAACGCACCCAATGACTTGGCCTCCACAGCCCGCTCGTGGCAACAAATTCCACACATTTACCCCCCACCCCCCCACCCCCGCTCTGACTAAAGCAATTTCTCCGCATCTCTGTTCTAGAAGGACGTCCTTCAATCCTGAAGTCGTGCCCTCTTGTCCTAGACTCCCCTACCATGGGAAATGACTTTGCCATATCTAATCTGTTCAGGCCTTTAACACTCGGAATGTTTCTATGAGATTCCGCCCCCCACCCCCGCATTCTCCTGAACTCCAGGGAATACAGCTCAAGAGCTGACTGACGTTCCTCATACAATAACTCTCTAATTCCTGGAATCATTCTCGTGAATCTTCTCTGAACCCTCTCCAATGTCAGTATATCCTTTCTAAAATAAGGAGCCCAAAACTGCACACAATACTCCAATTGTGTTCTCATGAGTGCCTTATAGAACCTTAACATCACATCCCTGCTCTGATATTCTATACCTCTAGAAATGAATGCCAACATTGCATTCGCCTTCTTCACTACTGGATCAACCTGGAGGTTAACCTTTAGGGTATCCTGCACAAGGACTCCCAAGTCCCTTTGCATCTCTGCATTTTGAATTCTCTCCCCATCTAAATAATAGTCTGCCCGTTTATTTCGTCCACCAAAGTGCATGACCAATACACTATCCATCATTGTATTTCATTTGCCACTTCTTTGCCCATTCCCCTAAACTATCTAAGTCTCTCTGCAGGCTCTCTGTTTCCTTAACACTACCTGCTCCTCCACCTATCTTTGTATCATCAGCAAATTTAGCCTCAAATCCATCAATCCCATAGTCCAAATCATTGACATACATCATAAAAAGCAGCAGTCCCAACACCAAACCCTTGTGGAACTCCACTGGTAACCAGCAGCCAGCCAGAACAGGATCCCTTTATTCCCACTCTCTGTTTCTGCCGACCAGCCAATGCTCCACCCATGCTAGTAACTTCCCCGTAATTCCATGGGTTCTTATCTTGCTCAGCAGACTCATGTGCAGCGCCTTGTCAAAGGCCTTCTGAAAATCCAAGTACACCACATCTACTGCATCTCCTTTGTCTACCCTGCTTGTAGTTTACTGCACAAAATTGCAGTAGGTTTGTCAGGCAGGATTTTCCTTTCAGGAAACCATGCTGGCTTTGGCCTATCTTGTCATGTGCCTCCAGGTACTCCGTAATCTCATCCCTAACAATCAGTTCCAACAACCTCCCAACCACTGATGTCAGGCTAACAGGTCTATAGTTTCCTTTCTGCTGCCTCCCACCCTTCTTAAATAGCGGAGTAACATTTGCAATTTTCCAGTCATCCAGTACAATGCCAGAATCTATCGATCCTTGGGATATCATTGTTAATGCCTCTGCATTCTCTCCAGCTACTTCCTTCAGAACCCAAGGGTGCATTCCATCAGGTCCAGGAGATTTATCCACCCTCAGACCATTAAGCATCCTGAGCACCTTCTCAGTCATAATTTTCACTGCACAAACTTCACTTCCCTGATACTCTTGAATGTCTGGTATACTGCAGATGTCTTCCACTGTGAGGACTGATGCAAAATACGCATTCAGTTCCTCTGCCATCTCTGCATCTCTCATTACAATATCTCCAGCGTCATTTTCTATTGATCCTGTATCTACCAACAACTCTCTTTTACCCTTTATATACTTAAAAAAAGCTTTCAGTATCTTCTTTGATATTAGTTGCCAGTTTCCTTTCATAATTCATCATTTTCTGCCTAATGACCTTCTTAGTTTCCTTCTGCAAGTTTTTAAAAGCTTCCCAGTCCTCTATCCTCCCAGTCCTCTATCTTCCCACTAGCTCTGACTTCCTTGTATGTCCTCTCTTTGGCTTTTACTTTGGCTCAAACTTCACCTGTCAGCCACGGTAGTCTCCTCCTTCTATGCGAAAATATCTTCCTATTTGGAATTTCCAATTGAACATTTCCTCTCTGGGGGTGTGGACCTGAGGCTCCTGTACCTTCTTCCTGATGGCTGAGGGGTGATAACTGTCCCTGAAACTGGTGGTGTGGGTCCTGAGGCTCCTGTACCTCCTTCCTGATGGTTGAGGGGTGATAACTGTCCTTGAACCTGGTGGTGTGGGTCCTGAGGCTCCTGTACCTCCTTCCTGATGGTTGAGGGGTGATAACTGTCCTTGAACCTGGTGGTGTGGGTCCTGAGGCTCCTGTACCTCCTTCCTGATGGTCGAGGGGTAATAACTGTCCCCTGAACCTACTGGTGTGGGTCCTGAGGCTCCTGTACCTTCCTGATGGTTGAGGGGTGATAACTGTCCCTGAACCTGGTGGTGTGGGTCCTGAGGCTCCTGTACCTCCTTCCTGATGGTTGAGGGGTGATAACTGTCCCTGAACCTACTGGTGTGGGTCCTGAGGCTCCTGTACCTTCCTGATGGTTGAGGGGTGATAACTGTCCCTGAACCTGGTGGTGTGGGTCCTGAGGCTCCTGTACCTCCTTCCTGATGGTTGAGGGGTGATAACTGTCCCTGAACCTGGTGGTGTGGGTCCTGAGGCTCCTGTACCTCCTTCCTGATGGTTGAGGGGTGATAACTGTCCCTGAACCTGGTGGTGTGGGTCCTGAGGCTCCTGTACCTCCTACCTGATGGTTGAGGGGTGATAACTGTCCCTGAACCTGGTGGTGTGGGTCCTGAGGCTCCTGTACCTCCTTCCTGATGGTTGAAGGGTGATAACTGTTCCTGAACCTGGTGCTGTGGGTCCTGAGGCTCCTGTACCTCCTTCCCGATGGTTGAGGGGTAATAACTGTCCCTGAACCTGGTGGGGTGGGTCCTGAGGCTCCTGTCCCTCCTTCCTGACGGCAGCAGTGAGAAGAGAGCACGTCCTGGGTGGTGGGGGTCCCTGATGACGGATGCTGCCTTTTTGACTTATCGCCTTTTGCAGACGTCCTTGACGCATTGTGGCTTTGTGCTCCTGACGGGGACTTCCTGACCTTTGAACCCAATGTCTCGATAGCTCGAACCCAACGCTTCACAGTGGAGCTTATCCTCAAAGTAAACACGCCACCATTTACAAGCCTCAGATTCATTGTCTTGTGGGCATACACAGTGAATGTACAGAAAGTAAATAGCAAACAACAGGAATTCTGCAGATGCTGGAAATTCAAGCAACCCACATCAAAGTTCACCAGCAACTTTGAAGGATGTAAAAGCATTAATGTTGAGACATTGTAAAGTACTGCTGAGGGCCTCACTTGGCGTATTGGGAGCAGTTTTTGGGACCCTTGGTCGTCAAAAGGATGTGCTGACACTGGAGGAGGTTCACGGAAATGATTACAGGGCTGAACAGCTTGTCATAGGAACAGGCCTCTCATAACACTGGGCCTGTATTCACTAGAATTCAGAAGAATGAGGGAGACATCATTGAAACCTATCAAATGGTGAAAGGCCTCGATAGAGTGGATGTGGAGAGGATGTTCCCGGTAGTGGGGGAGTCTGGGACCAGAGGGCACAGATAGAGTGGATGTGGAGAGTATGTTTCCTGTAGTGGGGGGAGTCTAGGACCAGAGGACACAGATAGAGTGGATGTGGAGAGGATGTTTCCTGTAGTGGGGGGAGTCTAGGACCAGAGGACACAGATAGAGTGGATGTGGAGAGGATGTTTCTGTAGTGGGGGAGTCTAGGACCAGAGGACACACATAGAGTGGATGTGGAGAGGATGTTTCCTATAGTGGGGGAGTCTAGGACCAGAGGACACAGATAGAGTGGATGTGGAGAGGATGTTTCCTGTAGTGGGGGAGTCTAGGACCAGAGACACAGATAGAGTGGATGTGGAGAGGATGTTTCCTGTAGTGGGGGAGTCTAGGACCAGAGGACACAGATAGAGTGGATGTGGAGAGGATGTTTCCTATAGTGGGGGAGTCTAGGACCAGAGACACAGATAAGAGTGGATGTGGAGAGGATGTTTCCTATAGTGGGGTAGTCTGGGACCAGAGGACACAGATAGAGTGGATGCGGAAAGGATGTTTCCTGTAGTGGGGCAGTCTAGGACCAGAGGACACAGATAGAGTGGATGTGGAGAGGATGTTTCCTGTAGTGGGTGAGTCTAGGACCAGAGGACACAGATAGAGTGGATGTGGAGAGGATGTTTCCTGTAGTGGTGGAGTCTAGGACCAGAGGACACAGATAGAGTGGATGTGGAGAGGATGTTTCCTATAGTGGGGGAGTCTAGGACCAGAGGACACAGATAGAGTGGATGTGGAGAGGATGTTTCCTATAGTGGGGTAGTCTGGGACCAGAGGACACAGATAGAGTGGAGGCGGAAAGGATGTTTCCTGTAGTGGGGCAGTCTAGGACCAGAGGACACAGATAGAGTGGATGTGGAGAGGATGTTTCCTGTAGTGGGTGAGTCTGGGACCAGAGGACACAGATAGAGTGGATGTGCAGAGGATGTTTCCTGTAGTGGGTGAGTCTGGGACCAGAGGGCACAGATAGAGTGGACGTGGAGAGGATGTTTCCTGTAGTGGGGGAGTCTAGGACCAGAGGACACAGATAGAGTGGATGTGGAGAGGATGTTTCCTGTAGTGGGTGAGTCTGGGACCAGAGGGCACAGATAGAGTGGACGTGGAGAGGATGTTTCCTGTAGTGGGTGAGTCTGGGACCAGAGGACACAGATAGAGTGGATGTGCAGAGGATGTTTCCTGTAGTGGGTGAGTCTGGGACCAGAGGGCACAGATAGAGTGGACGTGGAGAGGATGTTTCCTGTAGTGGGGGGAGTCTAGGACCAGAGGACACAGATAGAGTGGATGTGGAGAGGATGTTTCCTGTAGTGGGTGAGTCTGGGACCAGAGGGCACAGATAGAGTGGACGTGGAGAGGATGTTTCCTGTAGTGGGGGAGTCTAGGACCAGAGGACACAGATAGAGTGGATGTGGAGAGGATGTTTCCTGTAGTGGGGGAGTCTAGGACCAGAGGACACAGATAGAGTGGACGTGGAGAGGATGTTTCCTGTAGTGGGGGAGTCTAGGACCAGAGGACACAGAGTGGATGTGGAGAGGATGTTTCCTGTAGTGGGGGGAGTCTAGGACCAGAGGACACAGATAGAGTGGATGTGGAGAGGATGTTTCCTGTAATGGGGGAGTCTGGGACCAGAGGACACAGATAGAGTGGATGTGGAGAGGATGTTTCCTGTAATGGGGGAGTCTGGGACCAGAGGACACAGATAGAGTGGATGTGGAGAGGACGTTTCCTGTAGTGGGGGAGTCTAGGACCAGAGGACACAGATACAGTGGATGTGGAGAGGATGTTTCCTGTAGTGGGGGAGTCTAGGACCAGAGGACACAGATAGAGTGGATGTGGAGAGGATGTTTCCTGTAGTGGGGGAGTCTAGGACCAGAGGACACAGATAGAGTGGATGTGGAGAGGATGTTTCCTGTAATGGGGGAGTCTGGGACCAGAGGACACAGATCGAGTGGATTAGGGTTCTCCTCTCTGTCTCTTCCTCTCTCTCTCTTGCCCCCACCCCCCGGTTGAATTGTCATTTGAATATGGCCGAATGAAACAGCTTTCCCTTGGGGCCAATGTGCAGAACAACAGAGCTGACAGTGAGACACAGCACTGTGACTCTCTCTTCTGTGTCTATCCACCTCTCTCTCTGACCACTCTCTCTGTGACCCTCTCTCTCTCTCTATCTATCCCTCTCTCTCTCTTTCCCTGCCCGATTCTATCTCTCTCTTCCTATCTGACTGTCTCTCTCTTTACCTCTGTCTGTCTGTCTCCCTCTCATTGCCCCTGAAATCAGAGAGAGAGAGGGAAAGAAGGGGAAAGGCGAGGGAAGAGGATGAGGTTGAGGGGAGGAGGAGAGATCACCTGTGAGGAGAGGGGGTTAGGACACGCACTGTGAATGGTAAGGAGTGTTGAGGGACAGGGAGACCTCAGCGTATGAGGGTGGGACACACACCGTGAATGGTGGGGAGTGTCGAGGGACAGGGGGACCTCGGGGTACGAGGGTGGGACACTCTCTGTGAACGGTGGAGAGTGTCGAGGGACAGGGAGACCTCAGCGTATGAGGGTGGGACACACACCGTGAACGGTGGGGAGTGTTGAGGGACAGGGAGACCTGGGCGTACGAGGGTGGGACACACACTGTGAATGGTGGGGAGTGTCGAGGGACAGGGGGACTCGGCGTACGAGGGTGGGACACACACCGTGAACGGAGGGGAGTGTCGAGGGACGGGGGACTCGGGGTACGAGGGTAGGACACACACTGTGAATGGTGGGGAGTGTCGAGGGACGGGGGACTCGGGGAACGAGGGTGGGACACGCACCGTGAACGGTGGGGAGTGTCGAGGGACGGGGGACTCGGGGTACGAGGGTAGGACACACACTGTGAATGGTGGGGAGTGTCGAGGGACGGGGGGACCTCGGTGTACGAGGGTGGGACACACACCGTGAACGGAGGGGAGTGTCGAGGGACGGGGGGACCTCGGCGTACGAGGGTGGGACACGCACCGTGAACGGTGGGGAGTGTCGAGGGACGGGGGACTCGGTGGAGGAGGGTAGGACACACACCGTGAATGGTGGGGAGTGTCGAGGGACGGGGGGACTCGGTGTACGAGGGTGGGACACGCACCGTGAACGGTGGGGTGTGTCGAGGGACTGGGGGACTCGGGGTACGAGGGTGGGACACGCACCGTGAACGGTGAGGAGTGTCGAGGGACAGGGGGACTCGGCGTACGAGGGTGGGACACACACCGTGAACGGAGGGGAGTGTCGAGGGACGGGGGACCTCGGCGTACGAGGGTGGGACACACACCGTGAACGGTGGGGAGTGTCGAGGGACAGGGGACCTCGGGGTACGAGGGTGGGACACGCACCGTGAACGGTGGGGAGTGTCGAGGGACAGGGGACCTCGGCGTACGAGGGTTGGACACGCACCGTGAACGGTGGGGAGTGTCGAGGGACAGGGGAACCCCGGCGTACGAGGGTGGGACAGGGGGACAGAGGGAGGGAGAAAGACAGGGGGACAGAGGGAGGGAGAAAGACAGGGGAAGTGTGTGAGGTGGAGAAAGTGTACAGGAAGAGAGAGGGAGGGAGAGGGTTGGGAGTGAGAAGAGAGGGGAAGGGGAGAGACGGACAGAGGAGAGGGGGGAGAGAGCGTTATCAAGCAGGCAGTGGGGCTTCAGGACGAGCGGTGGGCGCCCCAGGGTGCCGGCACTGCGTGCCTGGGGGTTGGGGATCGGTGTCTGTCCCCGGGAACCCCCTGCCAGGCATTGCGTGAGGAGCTCACCTCTCCGTGACCTGAGTGGTTTCAATATGATTATTGTCGCGTGTTAGCCCTGCAGGGTGCGAGTCAGATCGAGAACCCACCATCACCGCG
The DNA here is from genome assembly GCF_030028105.1 of Mobula birostris. Classification (NCBI taxonomy): domain Eukaryota; kingdom Metazoa; phylum Chordata; class Chondrichthyes; order Myliobatiformes; family Myliobatidae; genus Mobula; species Mobula birostris. The sequence continues at coordinate 8,955 of NW_027275414.1, forward strand.
ACCACTCCCTCTTGTTACCCCACCGCTCCCTCTCTCTGTGCGTCACTCCCCTGAACCTCTCTCCCCCCTCAGTACATCTCTTCTAAACCTCTGTCCCACTCACTCTCTCCCTCTCTCTGCGCATCTCCCTCCTGACTCTCTCTCCCCTTCTCTCTCTCTATATATCTCTCTACTGAACCTCTCTCCCCTCTCTGTACATCTCTCCTAAACCTCTGTCCCTCTCACTCTCTCCCTCTCTCTGCATGTCTCACTCCTGAACCTCTGTCCCTCTCTCTCCTAAACCTCTGTCCCTCTCTCTCCAAAACCTCTGTCCCTCTCTCTCCTAAACCTCTGTCCCTCTCTCTCCTGAACATCTGTCCCTCTCTCTCCTAAACCTCTGTCCCTCTCTCCTAAACCTCTGTCCCTCTCTCTCCTAAACCTCTGTCCCTCTCTCTCCTAAACCTCTGTCCCTCTCTCTACTAAACCACTATCCCTCTCTCTCCTGAACCTCTGTCCATCTCTCTCCTAAACCTCTGTCCCTCTCTCTCCTGAATCTCTGTCCCTCTCTCTCCTGAACCCCTGTCCCTCTCTCCTAATCCTGTCCCTCCCTCTCCTAAACCTCTGTCCCTCTCTCTCCTGAACCTCTGTCTCTCTCTCTCTCCTAAACCTCTGGCCCTCTCTCTCCTGAACCTCTGGCCCTCTCTCCTAAACCTCTGTCCCTCTCTCTCCTAAACCTCTGTCCCTCTCTCTCCTAAACCTCTGTCCCTCTCTCCTAAACCAGTGTCTCTCTCTCTCCTAAACCTCTGTCCCTCTCTCCTGAACCTCTGTCCCTCTCTCTCCTAAACCTCTGTCCCTCGCTATCCTAAACCTCTGTCCATCTCTCTCCTAAACCTCTGTCCCTCTCTCCTGAACCTCTGTCCCTCTCTCTCCTAAACCTCTGTCCCTCTCTCTCCTAAACCTCTGTCTCTCTCTCTCCTAAACCTCTGTTCCTCTCTCTCCTTAACCTCTGTTCCTCTCTCTCCTAAATCTCTGCCTCTCTCTCCTAAACCTCTGTCCCTCTCTCCTGAACCGCTGTTCCTCTCTCCTATACCTCTGTCCCTCTCTCTCCTGAACCTCTGTCCCTCTCTCTCCTAAACCTCTGCTTCTCTCTCCTAAACCTCCGTCCCTCTCTCTCCTAAACCTCAGTCTCTCTCTCTCCTAAACCTCTGTCCCTCTCTCTCCTAAACCTCTCTCCCTCTCTCTCCTAAATCTCTGTCCCTCTCTCTCAAAAACCTCTGTTCCTCTCTCCTAAACCTCTGTCCCTCTCTCTCCTAAACCTCTGTCCCTCTCTCTCCTGAACCTCTGTCCCTCTCTCTCCTAAACCTCTGCCTCTCTCTCCTAAACCTTTGTCCCTCTTTCTCCTAAACCTCTGTCCCTCTCTCTCCTAAACCTCTGTCTCTCTCTCCTAAACCTCTGTCCCTCTCTCTCCTGAACCTCTGTCCCTCTCTCGTGAACCCCTGTCCCTGTTTCTCCTAAACCTCTATCCCTCTCTCCTAAACCTCTTTCTCCCTCGTTTCAAAACCTCTGTCCCTCTCTCTCCTAAACCTCTGCCTCTCTCTCCTAAACCTCCGTCCCTCTCTCCTAAACCTCTGTCCCTCTCTCTCCTAAACCTCTGTCCCTCTCTCTCCTAAACCTCTGTCGATCTCTCTCCTGAAGCTCTGTCCCACTCTCTCCTAAACCTGTGTCCCTCTCTCTCCTAAACCTTTGTCCCTCTCTCTCCTAAACCTCTGTCCCTCTCACCTAAACCTCTGTCCCTCTTTCTCCTAAACTGTCCCTCTCTCCTAAACCACTGCCCCCTCTCTCCTAAACCTCTGTCCCTCTCTCCTAAACCACTGTCTCTCTCTCTCCTAAACCTCTGTCCCTCCTTCCTGAACCTCTGCCTCTCTCTCCTAATCCTTTGTCCCTCTTTCTCCTAAATATCTGTCCCTCTCTCCTAAACCTCTGTCTCTCTCGATCCGAAACCTCTGTCCCTCTCTCTCCTAAACCTCTGTCCCTCTCTCTCCTAAAGATCTGCCGTCGCTCTCCTAAAGATCTGCCCTCGCTCTCCTGAACCTCTGTCCCTCTCTCTCCTAAACCTCTGTCCCTCTCTCTCCTAAACCTCTGTCCCTCTCTCTCCTAAAGATCTGTCCCTCTCTCTCCTAAACCTCTGCCTCTCTCCCCTAAACCTCTGTCCCTCTCTCTCCTAAACCTCTGTCCCTCGCTCTCCTAAACCTCTGTCCCTCTCTCTCCTGAACCTCTGTCCGTCTCTCTCCTAAACCTCTGTCCCTCTCTCTCCTAAACCTCTGTCCCTCTCTCGTGAACCCCTGTCCCTGTTTCTCCTAAACTTCTATCCCTCTCTCCTAAACGTCTGTCTGTCTCGATTCGAAACCTCTGTCCCTCTCTCTCCTAAACCTCTGCCCTCTCTCTCCTAAACCTCTGTCCCTCTCTCCTGAACCTCTGCCTCTCTCTCCTAAACCTCCGTCCCTCTCTCTCCTAAAGATCTGTCCCTCTCTCTCTCCTAAACCTCTGTCCCTCTCTCCTAAACCACTGTCCCTCTCTCTCCTAAACCTCTGTCTCTCTCTCCTAAACCTCTGTCCCTCTCTCTCCTGAACCTCTGTCCCTCTCTCGTGAACCCCTGTCCCTGTTTCTCCTAAACTCCTATCCCTCTCTCCTAAACCTCTGTCTCCCTCGTTTCGAAACCTCTGTCCCTCTCTCTCCTAAACCTCTGCCTCTCTCTCCTAAAGCTCCGTCCCTCTCTCCTAAACCTCTGTCCCTCTCTCTCCTAAACCTCTGTCGATCTCTCTCCTGAAGCTCTGTCCCACTCTCTCCTAAACCTGTGTCCCTCTCTCTCCTGAACCTCTGTCCCTCTCTCTCCTAAACCTCTGTCCCTCGCTATCCTAAACCTCTGTCCATCTCTCTCCTAAACCTCTGTCCCTCTCTCCTGAACCTCTGTCCCTCTCTCTCCTAAACCTCTGTCCCTCTCTCTCCTAAACCTCTGTCTCTCTCTCTCCTAAACCTCTGTTCCTCTCTCTCCTTAAACTCTGTTCCTCTCTCTCCTAAATCTCTGCCTCTCTCTCCTAAACCTCTGTCCCTCTCTCCTGAACCGCTGTTCCTCTCTCCTATACCTCTGTCCCTCTCTCTCCTGAACCTCTGTTCCTCTCTCTCCTAAACCTCTGTCCCTCTCTCTCCTAAACCTCTGTCTCTCTCTCTCCCAAACCTCTGTTCCTCTCTCTCCTTAAACTCTGTTCCTATCTCTCCTAAATCTCTGCCTCTCTCTCCTAAACCTCTGTCCCTCTCTCCTGAACCGCTGTTCCTCTCTCCTATACCTCTGTCCCTCTCTCTCCTGAACCTCTGTCCGTCTCTCTCCTAAACCTCTGTCCCTCTCTCTCCTAAACCTCTGTCCCTCTCTCGTGAACCCCTGTCCCTGTTTCTCCTAAACTTCTATCCCTCTCTCCTAAACGTCTGTCTGTCTCGATTCGAAACCTCTGTCCCTCTCTCTCCTAAACCTCTGCCCTCTCTCTCCTAAACCTCTGTCCCTCTCTCCTGAACCTCTGCCTCTCTCTCCTAAACCTCCGTCCCTCTCTCTCCTAAAGATCTGTCCCTCTCTCTCTCCTAAACCTCTGTCCCTCTCTCCTAAACCACTGTCCCTCTCTCTCCTAAACCTCTGTCTCTCTCTCCTAAACCTCTGTCCCTCTCTCTCCTGAACCTCTGTCCCTCTCTCGTGAACCCCTGTCCCTGTTTCTCCTAAACTCCTATCCCTCTCTCCTAAACCTCTGTCTCCCTCGTTTCGAAACCTCTGTCCCTCTCTCTCCTAAACCTCTGCCTCTCTCTCCTAAAGCTCCGTCCCTCTCTCCTAAACCTCTGTCCCTCTCTCTCCTAAACCTCTGTCCCTCTCTCTCCTAAACCTCTGTCGATCTCTCTCCTGAAGCTCTGTCCCACTCTCTCCTAAACCTGTGTCCCTCTCTCTCCTGAACCTCTGTCCCTCTCTCTCCTAAACCTCTGTCCCTCGCTATCCTAAACCTCTGTCCATCTCTCTCCTAAACCTCTGCCTCTCTCTCCTAAAGCTCCGTCCCTCTCTCCTAAACCTCTGTCCATCTCTCTCCTAAACCTCTGTCCCTCTCTCCTGAACCTCTGTCCCTCTCTCTCCTAAACCTCTGTCCCTCTCTCTCCTAAACCTCTGTCTCTCTCTCTCCTAAACCTCTGTTCCTCTCTCTCCTTAAACTCTGTTCCTCTCTCTCCTAAATCTCTGCCTCTCTCTCCTAAACCTCTGTCCCTCTCTCCTGAACCGCTGTTCCTCTCTCCTATACCTCTGTCCCTCTCTCTCCTGAACCTCTGTTCCTCTCTCTCCTAAACCTCTGTCCCTCTCTCTCCTAAACCTCTGTCTCTCTCTCTCCTAAACCTCTGTTCCTCTCTCTCCTTAAACTCTGTTCCTCTCTCTCCTAAATCTCTGCCTCTCTCTCCTAAACCTCTGTCCCTCTCTCCTGAACCGCTGTTCCTCTCTCCTATACCTCTGTCCCTCTCTCTCCTGAACCTCTGTTCCTCTCTCTCCTAAACCTCTGCTTCTCTCTCCTAAACCTCCGTCCCTCTCTCTCCTAAACCTCAGTCTCTCTCTCTCCTAAACCTCTGTCCCTCTCTCTCCTAAACCTCTCTCCCTCTCTCTCCTAAATCTCTGTCCCTCTCTCTCAAAAACCTCTGTTCCTCTCTCCTAAACCTCTGTCCCTCTCTCTCCTAAACCTCTGCCTCTCTCTCCTAAACCTTTGTCCCTCTTTCTCCTAAACCTCTGTCCCTCTCTCTCCTAAACCTCTGTCTCTCTCTCCTAAACCTCTGTCCCTCTCTCTCCTGAACCTTTGTCCCTCTCTCGTGAACCCCTGTCCCTGTTTCTCCTAAACCTCTATCCCTCTCTCCTAAACCTCTTTCTCCCTCGTTTCAAAACCTCTGTCCCTCTCTCTCCTAAACCTCTGCCTCTCTCTCCTAAACCTCCGTCCCTCTCTCCTAAACCTCTGTCCCTCTCTCTCCTAAACCTCTGTCCCTCTCTCTCCTAAACCTCTGTCCCTCTCACCTAAATCTCTGTCCCTCTTTCTCCTAAACTGTCCCTCTCTCCTAAACCACTGCCCCCTCTCTCCTAAACCTCTGTCCCTCTCTCCTAAACCACTGTCTCTCTCTCTCCTAAACCTCTGTCCCTCCTTCCTGAACCTCTGCCTCTCTCTCCTAATCCTTTGTCCCTCTTTCTCCTAAATCTCTGTCCCTCTCTCCTAAACCTCTGTCTCTCTCGATCCGAAACCTCTGTCCCTCTCTCTCCTAAACCTCTGTCCCTCTCTCTCCTAAAGATCTGCCGTCGCTCTCCTAAAGATCTGCCCTCGCTCTCCTGAACCTCTGTCCCTCTCGCTCCTAAACCTCTGTCCCTCTCTCTCCTAAACCTCTGTCCCTCTCTCTCCTAAAGATCTGTCCCTCTCTCTCCTAAACCTCTGCCTCTCTCCCCTAAACCTCTGTCCCTCTCTCTCCTAAACCTCTGTCCCTCGCTCTCCTAAACCTCTGTCCCTCTCTCTCCTGAACCTCTGTCCGTCTCTCTCCTAAACCTCTGTCCCTCTCTCTCCTAAACCTCTGTCCCTCTCTCGTGAACCCCTGTCCCTGTTTCTCCTAAACTTCTATCCCTCTCTCCTAAACGTCTGTCTCCCTCGATTCGAAACCTCTGTCCCTCTCTCTCCTAAACCTCTGCCCTCTCTCTCCTAAACCTCTGTCCCTCTCTCCTGAACCTCTGCCTCTCTCTCCTAAACCTCCGTCCCTCTCTCTCCTAAACCTCCGTCCCTCTCTCCTAAACCTCTGTCCCTCTCTCTCCTAAACCTCTGTCCCTCTCTCTCCTAAACCTCTGTCGATCTCTCTCCTGAAGCTCTGTCCCACTCTCTCCTAAACCTGTGTCCCTCTCTCTCCTAAACCTCTGTCCCTCTCTCTCCTAAACCTCTGTCCCTCTCACCTAAACCTCTGTCCCTCTTTCTCCTAAACTGTCCCTCTCTCCTAAACCACTGCCCCCTCTCTCTCCTAAACCTCTGTCCCTCTCTCCTAAACCACTGTCTCTCTCTCTCCTAAACCTCTGTTCCTCCTTCCTGAACCTCTGCCTCTCTCTCCTAATCCTTTGTCCCTCTTTCTCCTAAACCTCTGTCCCTCTCTCTCCTTAACGTCTGTCCCTCTCTCCTAAACCTCTGTCCCTCTCTCTCCTAAATCTCTGTCCCTCTCTCCTAAACCTCTGTCTCTCTCGATCCGAAACCTCTGTCCCTCTCTCTCCTGAACCTCTGTCCCTCTCTCTCCTAAACCTCTGTCCCTCTCTCTCCTAAAGATCTGTCCCTCTCTCTCCTAAACCTCTGCCTCTCTCCCCTAAACCTCTGTCCCTCTCTCTCCTAAACCTCTGTCCCTCTCTCTCCTAAACCTCTGTCCCTCGCTCTCCTAAACCTCTGTCCCTCTCTCTCCTGAACCTCTGTCCGTCTCTCTCCTAAACCTCTGTCCCTCTCTCTCCTAAACCTCTGTCCCTCTCTCGTGAACCCCTGTCCCTGTTTCTCCTAAACTTCTATCCCTCTCTCCTAAACGTCTGTCTGTCTCGATTCAAAACCTCTGTCCCTCTCTCTCCTAAACCTCTGCCCTCTCTCTCCTAAACCTCTGTCCCTCTCTCCTGAACCTCTGCCTCTCTCTCCTAAACCTCTGTCCCTCTCTCTCCTAAACCTCCGTCCCTCTCTCTCCTAAAGATCTGTCCCTCTCTCCTAAACCACTGCCCCCTCTCTCTCCTAAACCTCTGTCCCTCTCTCCTAAACCACTGTCCCTCTCTCTCCTAAACCTCTGTCGATCTCTCCTAAACCTCTGCCCCTCTCTCTAAACCTCTGTCCCTCTCTCTCCTAAACCTCTGTCCCTCTCTCCTAAACCTCTGTCTCTCTCTCCCCCAAACTTCTGTCTCTCTGTCTCTGAAACCTTTGCCCACTGTCTCCTAAACCTCTGTCCCTTTCTCTCCTAAACCTCTGTTCCTCTCTCTCCTAAACCACTGTCCCTCTCTCTCCTAAACCTCTGTCGATCTCTCCTAAACCTCTGCCCCTCTCTCTAAACCTCTGTCCCTCTCTCCTGAACCTCTGTCCCTCTCTCCCCCAAACCTCTGTCCCTCTGTCCCCCAAACCTCTGTCCCTCGCTCTCCTAAACCTCTGTCACTCTCTCCTAAACCTCTATCTCTCTCTCCCCCAAACCTCTGTCTCTCTCTCTCTGAAACCTTTGCCCACTGTCTCCTAAACCTCTGTCCCTCTCTCTCCTAAACCTCTGTTCCTCTCTCTCCTTAACCTCTGTTCCTCTATCTCCTAAAACTCTGCCTCTCTCTCCTAAACCTCTGTCCCTCTCTCTCCTAAACGTCTGTTGATCTCTCCTAAACCTCTGTTCCTCTCTCTCCTTAACCTCTGTTCCTCTCTCTCCTAAACCTCTGCCCCTCTGTCCTATTCCTCGGTCCCTCTCTCTCCTAAACCTCTGTCCCTCTCCCTATCTCTCCTGAACCTCTGTCCCTCTCTCTCCTGAACCTCTGTCCCTCTCTCCCCCAAACATATGTCACTCTCTCACCTTAACCTCAGTCCCTCTCTCTCCTAACCCTCTTTCCCTCTGTCCTATTCCTCGGTCCCTCTCTCTCCTAAACCTCTGTCACTCTCTCTCCTGAACCGCTGTCCCTCTCTCTCCTTAACGTCTGTCCCTCTCTCTCCTGAACCTCTGTCCCTCTATCTCCTAAACCTCTGTCGATCTCTCCTAAACCTCTGCCCCTCTCTCTAAACCTCTGTCCCTCTCTCCTGAACCTCTGTCCCTCTCTCCTGAACCTCTGTCCCTCTCTCCCCCAAACCTCTGTCCCTCTCTCTCCTAAACCTCTGTCCCTCTCTCTCCAAAACCTCTGTTGATCTCTCCTAAACCTCTGTCCCTCTCTCTCCAAAACCTCTGTCCCTCTCTCTCCTTAACCTCTGTTCCTCTATCTCCGAAACCACTGCCTCTCTCTCCTAAACCTCTGTCCCTCTCTCTCCTAAACCTCTGTCCCTCTTTCCTAAACCTCTGTCCCTCTCTCCTGAACCTCTGTCTCTCTCTCTCCTAAACCTCTGTTCCTCTCTCTCCTTAACCTCTGTTCCTCTCTCTCCTAAATCTCTGCCTCTCTCTCCTAAACCTCTGTCCCTCTCTCCTGAACCGCTGTTCCTCTCTCCTATACCTCTGTCCCTCTCTCTCCTGAACCTCTGTCCCTCTCTCTCCTAAACCTCTGCTTCTCTCTCCTAAACCTCCGTCCCTCTCTCTCCTAAACCTCAGTCTCTCTCTCTCCTAAACCTCTGTCCCTCTCTCTCCTAAACCTCTCTCCCTCTCTCTCCTAAATCTCTGTCCCTCTCTCTCAAAAACCTCTGTTCCTCTCTCCTAAACCTCTGTCCCTCTCTCTCCTAAACCTCTGTCCCTCTCTCTCCTGAACCTCTGTCCCTCTCTCTCCTAAACCTCTGCCTCTCTCTCCTAAACCTTTGTCCCTCTTTCTCCTAAACCTCTGTCCCTCCCTCTCCTAAACCTCTGTCTCTCTCTCCTAAACCTCTGTCCCTCTCTCTCCTGAACCTCTGTCCCTCTCTCGTGAACCCCTGTCCCTGTTTCTCCTAAACCTCTATCCCTCTCTCCTAAACCTCTTTCTCCCTCGTTTCAAAACCTCTGTCCCTCTCTCTCCTAAACCTCTGCCTCTCTCTCCTAAACCTCCGTCCCTCTCTCCTAAACCTCTGTCCCTCTCTCTCCTAAACCTCTGTCCCTCTCTCTCCTAAACCTCTGTCGATCTCTCTCCTGAAGCTCTGTCCCACTCTCTCCTAAACCTGTGTCCCTCTCTCTCCTAAACCTTTGTCCCTCTCTCTCCTAAACCTCTGTCCCTCTCACCTAAACCTCTGTCCCTCTTTCTCCTAAACTGTCCCTCTCTCCTAAACCACTGCCCCCTCTCTCCTAAACCTCTGTCCCTCTCTCCTAAACCACTGTCTCTCTCTCTCCTAAACCTCTGTCCCTCCTTCCTGAACCTCTGCCTCTCTCTCCTAATCCTTTGTCCCTCTTTCTCCTAAACCTCTGTCCCTCTCTCTCCTTAACGTCTGTCCCTCTCTCTCCTAAATCTCTGTCCCTCTCTCCTAAACCTCTGTCTCTCTCGATCCGAAACCTCTGTCCCTCTCTCTCCTAAAGATCTGCCGTCGCTCTCCTAAAGATCTGCCCTCGCTCTCCTGAACCTCTGTCCCTCTCTCTCCTAAACCTCTGTCCCTCTCTCTCCTAAACCTCTGTCCCTCTCTCTCCTAAAGATCTGTCCCTCTCTCTCCTAAACCTCTGCCTCTCTCCCCTAAACCTCTGTCCCTCTCTCTCCTAAACCTCTGTCCCTCGCTCTCCTAAACCTCTGTCCCTCTCTCTCCTGAACCTCTGTCCGTCTCTCTCCTAAACCTCTGTCCCTCTCTCTCCTAAACCTCTGTCCCTCTCTCGTGAACCCCTGTCCCTGTTTCTCCTAAACTTCTATCCCTCTCTCCTAAACGTCTGTCTCCCTCGATTCGAAACCTCTGTCCCTCTCTCTCCTAAACCTCTGCCCTCTCTCTCCTAAACCTCTGTCCCTCTCTCCTGAACCTCTGCCTCTCTCTCCTAAACCTCCGTCCCTCTCTCTCCTAAAGATCTGTCCCTCTCTCTCTCCTAAACCTCTGTCCCTCTCTCCTAAACCACTGTCCCTCTCTCTCCTAAACCTGTCTCTCTCTCCTAAACCTCTGTCCCTCTCTCTCCTGAACCTCTGTCCCTCTCTCGTGAACCCCTGTCCCTGTTTCTCCTAAACCTCTATCCCTCTCTCCTAAACCTCTGTCTCCCTCGTTTCGAAACCTCTGTCCCTCTCTCTCCTAAACCTCTGCCTCTCCCTCCTAAACCTCCGTCCCTCTCTCCTAAACCTCTGTCCCTCTCTCTCCTAAACCTCTGTCCCTCTCTCTCCTAAACCTCTGTCGATCTCTCTCCTGAAGCTCTGTCCCACTCTCTCCTAAACCTGTGTCCCTCTCTCTCCTAAACCTTTGTCCCTCTCTCTCCTAAACCTCTGTCCCTCTCACCTAAACCTCTGTCCCTCTTTCTCCTAAACTGTCCCTCTCTCCTAAACCACTGCCCCCTCTCTCCTAAACCTCTGTCCCTCTCTCCTAAACCACTGTCTCTCTCTCTCCTAAACCTCTGTCCCTCTCTCTCCTTAACGTCTGTCCCTCTCTCTCCTAAATCTCTGTCCCTCTCTCCTAAACCTCTGTCTCTCTCGATCCGAAACCTCTGTCCCTCTCTCTCCTAAAGATCTGTCCCTCTCTCTCCTAAACCTCTCTCCCCTAAACCTCTGTCCCTCTCTCTCCTAAACCTCTGTCCCTCGCTCTCCTAAACCTCTGTCCCTCTCTCTCCTGAACCTCTGTCCGTCTCTCTCCTAAACCTCTGTCCCTCTCTCTCCTAAACCTCTGTCCCTCTCTCGTGAACCCCTGTCCCTGTTTCTCCTAAACTTCTATCCCTCTCTCCTAAACGTCTGTCTCCCTCGATTCGAAACCTCTGTCCCTCTCTCACCTAAACCTCTGCCCTCTCTCTCCTAAACCTCTGTCCCTCTCTCCTGAACCTCTGCCTCTCTCTCCTAAACCTCCGTCCCTCTCTCTCCTAAAGATCTGTCCCTCTCTCTCTCCTAAACCTCTGTCCCTCTGTCCTAAACCACTGTCCCTCTCTCTCCTAAACCTCTGTCTCTCTCTCCTAAACCTCTGTCCCTCTCTCTCCTGAACCTCTGTCCCTCTCTCGTGAACCCCTGTCCCTGTTTCTCCTAAACCTCTATCCCTCTCTCCTAAACCTCTGTCTCCCTCGTTTTGAAACCTCTGTCCCTCTCTCTCCTAAACCTCTGCCTCTCTCTCCTAAACCTCCGTCCCTCTCTCCTAAACCTCTGTCCCTCTCTCTCCTAAACCTCTGTCCCTCTCTCTCCTAAACCTCTGTCGATCTCTCTCCTGAAGCTCTGTCCCACTCTCTCCTAAACCTGTGTCCCTCTCTCTCCTGAACCTCTGTCCCTCTCTCTCCTAAACCTCTGTCCCTCGCTATCCTAAACCTCTGTCCATCTCTCTCCTAAACCTCTGTCCCTCTCTCCTGAACCTCTGTCCCTCTCTCTCCTAAACCTCTGTCCCTCTCTCTCCTAAACCTCTGTCTCTCTCTCTCCTAAACCTCTGTTCCTCTCTCTCCTTAACCTCTGTTCCTCTCTCTCCTAAATCTCTGCCTCTCTCTCCTAAACCTCTGTCCCTCTCTCCTGAACCGCTGTTCCTCTCTCCTATACCTCTGTCCCTCTCTCTCCTGAACCTCTGTTCCTCTCTCTCCTAAACCTCTGCTTCTCTCTCCTAAACCTCCGTCCCTCTCTCTCCTAAACCTCAGTCTCTCTCTCTCCTAAACCTCTGTCCCTCTCTCTCCTAAACCTCTCTCCCTCTCTCTCCTAAATCTCTGTCCCTCTCTCAAAAACCTCTGTTCCTCTCTCCTAAACCTCTGTCCCTCTCTCTCCTAAACCTCTGCCTCTCTCTCCTAAACCTTTGTCCCTCTTTCTCCTAAACCTCTGTCACTCTCTCTCCTAAACATCTGTCTCTCTCTCCTAAACCTCTGTCCCTCTCTCTCCTGAACCTCTGTCCCTCTCTCGTGAACCCCTGTCCCTGTTTCTCCTAAACCTCTATCCCTCTCTCCTAAACCTCTTTCTCCCTCGTTTCAAAACCTCTGTCCCTCTCTCTCCTAAACCTCTGCCTCTCTCTCCTAAACCTCCGTCCCTCTCTCCTAAACCTCTGTCCCTCTCTCTCCTAAACCTCTGTCCCTCTCTCTCCTAAACCTCTGTCGATCTCTCTCCTGAAGCTCTGTCCCACTCTCTCCTAAACCTGTGTCCCTCTCTCTCCTAAACCTCTGTCCCTCTCTCTCCTAAACCTCTGTCCCTCTCACCTAAACCTCTGTCCCTCTTTCTCCTAAACTGTCCCTCTCTCCTAAACCACTGCCCCCTCTCTCTCCTAAACCTCTGTCCCTCTCTCCTAAACCACTGTCTCTCTCTCTCCTAAACCTCTGTTCCTCCTTCCTGAACCTCTGCCTCTCTCTCCTAATCCTTTGTCCCTCTTTCTCCTAAACCTCTGTCCCTCTCTCTCCTTAACGTCTGTCCCTCTCTCCTAAACCTCTGTCCCTCTCTCTCCTAAATCTCTGTCCCTCTCTCCTAAACCTCTGTCTCTCTCGATCCGAAACCTCTGTCCCTCTCTCTCCTAAACCTCTGTCCCTCTCTCTCCTAAAGATCTGCCGTCGCTCTCCTAAAGATCTGCCCTCGCTCTCCTGAACCTCTGTCCCTCTCTCTCCTACACCTCTGTCCCTCTCTCTCCTAAACCTCTGTCCCTCTCTCTCCTAAAGATCTGTCCCTCTCTCTCCTAAACCTCTGCCTCTCTCCCCTAAACCTCTGTCCCTCTCTCTCCTAAACCTCTGTCCCTCGCTCTCCTAAACCTCTGTCCCTCTCTCTCCTAAACCTCTGTCCCTCGCTCTCCTAAACCTCTGTCCCTCTCTCTCCTGAACCTCTGTCCGTCTCTCTCCTAAACCTCTGTCCCTCTCTCTCCTAAACCTCTGTCCCTCTCTCGTGAACCCCTGTCCCTGTTTCTCCTAAACTTCTATCCCTCTCTCCTAAACGTCTGTCTCCCTCGATTCGAAACCTCTGTCCCTCTCTCTCCTAAACCTCTGCCCTCTCTCTCCTAAACCTCTGTCCCTCTCTCCTGAACCTCTGCCTCTCTCTCCTAAACCTCTGTCCCTCTCTCTCCTAAAGATCTGTCCCTCTCTCTCCTAAACCTCTGCCTCTCTCCCCTAAACCTCTGTCCCTCTCTCTCCTAAACCTCTGTCCCTCGCTCTCCTAAACCTCTGTCCCTCTCTCTCCTAAACCTCTGTCCCTCGCTCTCCTAAACCTCTGTCCCTCTCTCTCCTGAACCTCTGTCCGTCTCTCTCCTAAACCTCTGTCCCTCTCTCTCCTAAACCTCTGTCCCTCTCTCGTGAACCCCTGTCCCTGTTTCTCCTAAACTTCTATCCCTCTCTCCTAAACGTCTGTCTCCCTCGATTCGAAACCTCTGTCCCTCTCTCTCCTAAACCTCTGCCCTCTCTCTCCTAAACCTCTGTCCCTCTCTCCTGAACCTCTGCCTCTCTCTCCTAAACCTCTGTCCCTCTCTCTCCTAAACCTCCGTCCCTCTCTCTCCTAAAGATCTGTCCCTCTCTCCTAAACCACTGCCCCCTCTCTCTCCTAAACCTCTGTCCCTCTCTCCTAAACCACTGTCCCTCTCTCTCCTAAACCTCTGTCGATCTCTCCTAAACCTCTGCCCCTCTCTCTAAACCTCTGTCCCTCTCTCTCCTAAACCTCTGTCCCTCTCTCCTAAACCTCTGTCTCTCTCTCCCCCAAACCTCTGTCTCTCTGTCTCTGAAACCTTTGCCCACTGTCTCCTAAACCTCTGTCCCTTTCTCTCCTAAACCTCTGTTCCTCTCTCTCCTAAACCACTGTCCCTCTCTCTCCTAAACCTCTGTCGATCTCTCCTAAACCTCTGCCCCTCTCTCTAAACCTCTGTCCCTCTCTCCTGAACCTCTGTCCCTCTCTCCCCCAAACCTCTGTCCCTCTGTCCCCCAAACCTCTGTCCCTCTCTCTCCTAAACCTCTGTCCCTCTCTCCTAAACCTCTATCTCTCTCTCCCCCAAACCTCTGTCTCTCTCTCTCTGAAACCTTTGCCCACTGTCTCCTAAACCTCTGTCCCTCTCTCTCCTAAACCTCTGTTCCTCTCTCTCCTTAACCTCTGTTCCTCTATCTCCTAAAACTCTGCCTCTCTCTCCTAAACCTCTGTCCCTCTCTCTCCTAAACGTCTGTTGATCTCTCCTAAACCTCTGTTCCTCTCTCTCCTTAACCTCTGTTCCTCTATCTCCTAAAACTCTGCCTCTCTCTCCTAAACCTCTGTCCTTCTTTCCTGAACCTTTGTCCCTCTCTCTCCAAAACCTCTGTCCCTCTCTCTCCTAAACCTCTGTCCCTCTCTCTCCGAAACCTCTGTCCCTCTCTCTCCTAAATCTCTGTCCCTCTCTCCTAAACCTCTGTCTCTCTCGATCCAAAACCTCTGTCCCTCTCTCTCCTAAACCTCTGTCCCTCTCTCCCCTAAACCTCTGTCCCTCTCTCTCCTAAACCTCTGTTCCTCTCTCTCCTAAACCTCTGTCCCTCTTTCCTAAACCTCTGTCCCTCTTTCCTAAACCTCTGCCCCTCTCTCTGATAAACGTCTGTCTCTCTATCTCCTGAACCTCTGTCCCTCTCTCACCTTAACCTCAGTCCCTCTCTCTCCTGAACCTCTGTCCCTCTTTCCTAAACCTCTGTCCCTCTTTCCTAAACCTCTGTCCCTCTCTCTGATAAACGTCTGTCTCTCTATCTCCTGAACCTCTGTCCCTCTCTCTCCTTAACGTCTGTCCCTCTCTCACCTTAACCTCAGTCCCTCTCTCTCCTAAACCTCTGCCCCTCTGTCCTATTCCTCGGTCCCTCTCTCTCCTAAACCTCTGTCCCTCTCCCTATCTCTCCTGAACCTCTGTCCCTCTCTCTCCTGAACCTCTGTCCCTCTCTCCCCCAAACATCTGTCACTCTCTCACCTTAACCTCAGTCCCTCTCTCTCCTAACCCTCTTTCCCTCTGTCCTATTCCTCGGTCCCTCTCTCTCCTAAACCTCTGTCACTCTCTCTCCTGAACCGCTGTCCCTCTCTCTCCTTAACGTCTGTCCCTCTCTCTCCTGAACCTCTGTCCCTCTCTCTCCTAAACCTCTGTCGATCTCTCCTAAACCTCTGCCACTCTCTCTAAACCTCTGTCCCTCTCTCCTGAACCTCTGTCCCTCTCTCCCCCAAACCTCTGTCCCTCTCTCTCCTAAACCTCTGTCCCTCTCTCTCCAAAACCTCTGTTGATCTCTCCTAAACTGTCCCTCTCTCTCCAAAACCTCTGTCCCTCTCTCTCCTTAACCTCTGTTCCTCTATCTCCGAAACCACTGCCTCTCTCTCCTAAACCTCTGTCCCTCTCTCTCCTAAACCACTGTCCCTCTTTCCTAAACCTCTGTCTCTCTTGATCCAAAACCTCTGTCCCTCTCTCTCTTTAACGTCTGTCCCTCTCTCACCTTAACCTCAGTCCCTCTCTCTCCTAAACCTCTTTCCCTCTGTCCTATTCCTCGGTCCCTCTCTCTCCTAAACCTCTGACCCTCTCTCTCCTGAACCTCTGTCCCTCTCTCTCCAAAACCTCTGTCCCTCTCTCCTGAACCTCTGCCTCTCTCTCCTAAACCTCTATCCCTCTCTCTCCTAAACCTCTGTTCCTCCTTCCTGAACCTCTGCCTCTCTCTCCTAATCCTTTGTCCCTCTTTCTCCTAAACCTCTGTCCCTCTCTCTCCTTAACGTCTGTCCCTCTCTCCTAAACCTCTGTCCCTCTCTCTCCTAAATCTCTGTCCCTCTCTCCTAAACCTCTGTCTCTCTCGATCCGAAACCTCTGTCCCTCTCTCTCCTAAACCTCTGTCCCTCTCTCCCCTAAAGATCTGCCGTCGCTCTCCTAAAGATCTGCCCTCGCTCTCCTGAACCTCTGTCCCTCTCTCTCCTACACCTCTGTCCCTCTCTCTCCTAAACCTCTGTCCCTCTCTCTCCTAAAGATCTGTCCCTCTCTCTCCTAAACCTCTGCCTCTCTCCCCTAAACCTCTGTCCCTCTCTCTCCTAAACCTCTGTCCCTCGCTCTCCTAAACCTCTGTCCCTCTCTCTCCTAAACCTCTGTCCCTCGCTCTCCTAAACCTCTGTCCCTCTCTCTCCTGAACCTCTGTCCGTCTCTCTCCTAAACCTCTGTCCCTCTCTCTCCTAAACCTCTGTCCCTCTCTCGTGAACCCCTGTCCCTGTTTCTCCTAAACTTCTATCCCTCTCTCCTAAACGTCTGTCTCCCTCGATTCGAAACCTCTGTCCCTCTCTCTCCTAAACCTCTGCCCTCTCTCTCCTAAACCTCTGTCCCTCTCTCCTGAACCTCTGCCTCTCTCTCCTAAACCTCTGTCCCTCTCTCTCCTAAAGATCTGTCCCTCTCTCTCCTAAACCTCTGCCTCTCTCCCCTAAACCTCTGTCCCTCTCTCTCCTAAACCTCTGTCCCTCGCTCTCCTAAACCTCTGTCCCTCTCTCTCCTAAACCTCTGTCCCTCGCTCTCCTAAACCTCTGTCCCTCTCTCTCCTGAACCTCTGTCCGTCTCTCTCCTAAACCTCTGTCCCTCTCTCTCCTAAACCTCTGTCCCTCTCTCGTGAACCCCTGTCCCTGTTTCTCCTAAACTTCTATCCCTCTCTCCTAAACGTCTGTCTCCCTCGATTCGAAACCTCTGTCCCTCTCTCTCCTAAACCTCTGCCCTCTCTCTCCTAAACCTCTGTCCCTCTCTCCTGAACCTCTGCCTCTCTCTCCTAAACCTCTGTCCCTCTCTCTCCTAAACCTCCGTCCCTCTCTCTCCTAAAGATCTGTCCCTCTCTCCTAAACCACTGCCCCCTCTCTCTCCTAAACCTCTGTCCCTCTCTCCTAAACCACTGTCCCTCTCTCTCCTAAACCTCTGTCGATCTCTCCTAAACCTCTGCCCCTCTCTCTAAACCTCTGTCCCTCTCTCTCCTAAACCTCTGTCCCTCTCTCCTAAACCTCTGTCTCTCTCTCCCCCAAACCTCTGTCTCTCTGTCTCTGAAACCTTTGCCCACTGTCTCCTAAACCTCTGTCCCTTTCTCTCCTAAACCTCTGTTCCTCTCTCTCCTAAACCACTGTCCCTCTCTCTCCTAAACCTCTGTCGATCTCTCCTAAACCTCTGCCCCTCTCTCTAAACCTCTGTCCCTCTCTCCTGAACCTCTGTCCCTCTCTCCCCCAAACCTCTGTCCCTCTGTCCCCCAAACCTCTGTCCCTCTCTCTCCTAAACCTCTGTCCCTCTCTCCTAAACCTCTATCTCTCTCTCCCCCAAACCTCTGTCTCTCTCTCTCTGAAACCTTTGCCCACTGTCTCCTAAACCTCTGTCCCTCTCTCTCCTAAACCTCTGTTCCTCTCTCTCCTTAACCTCTGTTCCTCTATCTCCTAAAACTCTGCCTCTCTCTCCTAAACCTCTGTCCCTCTCTCTCCTAAACGTCTGTTGATCTCTCCTAAACCTCTGTTCCTCTCTCTCCTTAACCTCTGTTCCTCTATCTCCTAAAACTCTGCCTCTCTCTCCTAAACCTCTGTCCTTCTTTCCTGAACCTTTGTCCCTCTCTCTCCAAAACCTCTGTCCCTCTCTCTCCTAAACCTCTGTCCCTCTCTCTCCGAAACCTCTGTCCCTCTCTCTCCTAAATCTCTGTCCCTCTCTCCTAAACCTCTGTCTCTCTCGATCCAAAACCTCTGTCCCTCTCTCTCCTAAACCTCTGTCCCTCTCTCCCCTAAACCTCTGTCCCTCTCTCTCCTAAACCTCTGTTCCTCTCTCTTCTAAATCTGTCGATCTCTCCTAAACCTCTGCCCCTCTCTCTGATAAACGTCTGTCTCTCTATCTCCTGAACCTCTGTCCCTCTCTCTCCTTAACGTCTGTCCCTCTCTCTCCTTAACCTCTGTTCCTCTCTCTCCTAAACCTCTGTCCCTCTTTCCTAAACCTCTGTCCCTCTTTCCTAAACCTCTGCCCCTCTCTCTGATAAACGTCTGTCTCTCTATCTCCTGAACCTCTGTCCCTCTCTCACCTTAACCTCAGTCCCTCTCTCTCCTGAACCTCTGTCCCTCTTTCCTAAACCTCTGTCCCTCTTTCCTAAACCTCTGTCCCTCTCTCTGATAAACGTCTGTCTCTCTATCTCCTGAACCTCTGTCCCTCTCTCTCCTTAACGTCTGTCCCTCTCTCACCTTAACCTCAGTCCCTCTCTCTCCTAAACCTCTGCCCCTCTGTCCTATTCCTCGGTCCCTCTCTCTCCTAAACCTCTGTCCCTCTCCCTATCTCTCCTGAACCTCTGTCCCTCTCTCTCCTGAACCTCTGTCCCTCTCTCCCCCAAACATCTGTCACTCTCTCACCTTAACCTCAGTCCCTCTCTCTCCTAACCCTCTTTCCCTCTGTCCTATTCCTCGGTCCCTCTCTCTCCTAAACCTCTGTCACTCTCTCTCCTGAACCGCTGTCCCTCTCTCTCCTTAACGTCTGTCCCTCTCTCTCCTGAACCTCTGTCCCTCTCTCTCCTAAACCTCTGTCGATCTCTCCTAAACCTCTGCCCCTCTCTCTAAACCTCTGTCCCTCTCTCCTGAACCTCTGTCCCTCTCTCCCCCAAACCTCTGTCCCTCTCTCTCCTAAACCTCTGTCCCTCTCTCTCCAAAACCTCTGTTGATCTCTCCTAAACTGTCCCTCTCTCTCCAAAACCTCTGTCCCTCTCTCTCCTTAACCTCTGTTCCTCTATCTCCGAAACCACTGCCTCTCTCTCCTAAACCTCTGTCCCTCTCTCTCCTAAACCTCTGTCCCTCTTTCCTAAACCTCTGTCTCTCTTGATCCAAAACCTCTGTCCCTCTCTCTCTTTAACGTCTGTCCCTCTCTCACCTTAACCTCAGTCCCTCTCTCTCCTAAACCTCTTTCCCTCTGTCCTATTCCTCGGTCCCTCTCTCTCCTAAACCTCTGACCCTCTCTCTCCTGAACCTCTGTCCCTCTCTCTCCAAAACCTCTGTCCCTCTCTCCTGAACCTCTGCCTCTCTCTCCTAAACCTCTATCCCTCTCTCTCCTAAACCGCTGTCCCTCTCTCTCCTGAACCTCTGTCCGTTTCTCTCCTATACCTCTGTCCCTCTCTCCTGAACCTCTGTCCCTCTCTCTCCTGAACCTCTGTCCCTCTCTCCTGAACCTCTGCCTCTCTCTCCTAAACCTCTGTCCCTCTCTCTCCTAAACCTCTGTCCCTCTCTCCTGAACCTCTGCCTCTCTCTCCTAAACCTCTGTCCCTCTCTCTCCAAAACCTCTGTTGATCTCTCCTAAACCACTGTCCCTCTCTCTCCTTAACCTCTGTTCCTCTATCTCCGAAACCTCTGCCTCTCTCTCCTAAACCTCTGTCCCTCTCTCTCCTAAACCTCTGCCCCTCTCTCTGATAAACGTCTGTCTCTCTATCTCCTGAACCTCTGTCCCTCTCTCACCTTAACCTCTGTCCCTCTCTCTCCTAAACCTCTGTCCCTCGCTCTCCTAAACCTCTGTCCCTCTCTCTCCTAAACCTCTGTCCCTCGCTCTCCTAAACCTCTGTCCCTCTCTCTCCTGAACCTCTGTCCGTCTCTCTCCTAAACCTCTGTCCCTCTCTCTCCTAAACCTCTGTCCCTCTCTCGTGAACCCCTGTCCCTGTTTCTCCTAAACTTCTATCCCTCTCTCCTAAACGTCTGTCTCCCTCGATTCGAAACCTCTGTCCCTCTCTCCTAAACCTCTGCCCTCTCTCTCCTAAACCTCTGTCCCTCTCTCCTGAACCTCTGCCTCTCTCTCCTAAACCTCTGTCCCTCTCTCTCCTAAACCTCCGTCCCTCTCTCTCCTAAAGATCTGTCCCTCTCTCCTAAACCACTGCCCCCTCTCTCTCCTAAACCTCTGTCCCTCTCTCCTAAACCACTGTCCCTCTCTCTCCTAAACCTCTGTCGATCTCTCCTAAACCTCTGCCCCTCTCTCTAAACCTCTGTCCCTCTCTCTCCTAAACCTCTGTCCCTCTCTCCTAAACCTCTGTCTCTCTCTCCCCCAAACCTCTGTCTCTCTGTCTCTGAAACCTTTGCCCACTGTCTCCTAAACCTCTGTCCCTTTCTCTCCTAAACCTCTGTTCCTCTCTCTCCTAAACCACTGTCCCTCTCTCTCCTAAACCTCTGTCGATCTCTCCTAAACCTCTGCCCCTCTCTCTAAACCTCTGTCCCTCTCTCCTGAACCTCTGTCCCTCTCTCCCCCAAACCTCTGTCCCTCTGTCCCCCAAACCTCTGTCCCTCTCTCTCCTAAACCTCTGTCCCTCTCTCCTAAACCTCTATCTCTCTCTCCCCCAAACCTCTGTCTCTCTCTCTCTGAAACCTTTGCCCACTGTCTCCTAAACCTCTGTCTCTCTCTCTCCTAAACCTCTGTTCCTCTCTCTCCTTAACCTCTGTTCCTCTATCTCCTAAAACTCTGCCTCTCTCTCCTAAACCTCTGTCCTTCTTTCCTGAACCTTTGTCCCTCTCTCTCCAAAACCTCTGTCCCTCTCTCTCCTAAACCTCTGTCCCTCTCTCTCCGAAACCTCTGTCCCTCTCTCTCCTAAATCTCTGTCCCTCTCTCCTAAACCTCTGTCTCTCTCGATCCAAAACCTCTGTCCCTCTCTCTCCTAAACCTCTGTCCCTCTCTCCCCTAAACCTCTGTCCCTCTCTCTCCTAAACCTCTGTTCCTCTCTCTTCTAAATCTGTCGATCTCTCCTAAACCTCTGCCCCTCTCTCTGATAAACGTCTGTCTCTCTATCTCCTGAACCTCTGTCCCTCTCTCTCCTTAACGTCTGTCCCTCTCTCTCCTTAACCTCTGTTCCTCTCTCTCCTAAACCTCTGTCCCTCTTTCCTAAACCTCTGTCCCTCTTTCCTAAACCTCTGCCCCTCTCTCTGATAAACGTCTGTCTCTCTATCTCCTGAACCTCTGTCCCTCTCTCACCTTAACCTCAGTCCCTCTCTCTCCTGAACCTCTGTCCCTCTTTCCTAAACCTCTGTCCCTCTTTCCTAAACCTCTGTCCCTCTCTCTGATAAACGTCTGTCTCTCTATCTCCTGAACCTCTGTCCCTCTCTCTCCTTAACGTCTGTCCCTCTCTCACCTTAACCTCAGTCCCTCTCTCTCCTAAACCTCTGCCCCTCTGTCCTATTCCTCGGTCCCTCTCTCTCCTAAACCTCTGTCCCTCTCCCTATCTCTCCTGAACCTCTGTCCCTCTCTCTCCTGAACCTCTGTCCCTCTCTCCCCCAAACATCTGTCACTCTCTCACCTTAACCTCAGTCCCTCTCTCTCCTAACCCTCTTTCCCTCTGTCCTATTCCTCGGTCCCTCTCTCTCCTAAACCTCTGTCACTCTCTCTCCTGAACCGCTGTCCCTCTCTCTCCTTAACGTCTGTCCCTCTCTCTCCTGAACCTCTGTCCCTCTCTCTCCTAAACCTCTGTCGATCTCTCCTAAACCTCTGCCCCTCTCTCTAAACCTCTGTCCCTCTCTCCTGAACCTCTGTCCCTCTCTCCCCCAAACCTCTGTCCCTCTCTCCCCCAAACCTCTGTCCCTCTCTCTCCTAAACCTCTGTCCCTCTCTCTCCAAAACCTCTGTTGATCTCTCCTAAACTGTCCCTCTCTCTCCAAAACCTCTGTCCCTCTCTCTCCTTAACCTCTGTTCCTCTATCTCTGAAACCACTGCCTCTCTCTCCTAAACCTCTGTCCCTCTCTCTCCTAAACCTCTGTCCCTCTTTCCTAAACCTCTGTCTCTCTTGATCCAAAACCTCTGTCCCTCTCTCTCTTTAACGTCTGTCCCTCTCTCACCTTAACCTCAGTCCCTCTCTCTCCTAAACCTCTTTCCCTCTGTCCTATTCCTCGGTCCCTCTCTCTCCTAAACCTCTGACCCTCTCTCTCCTGAACCTCTGTCCCTCTCTCTCCAAAACCTCTGTCCCTCTCTCCTGAACCTCTGCCTCTCTCTCCTAAACCTCTATCCCTCTCTCTCCTAAACCGCTGTCCCTCTCTCTCCTGAACCTCTGTCCGTTTCTCTCCTATACCTCTGTCCCTCTCTCCTGAACCTCTGTCCCTCTCTCTCCTGAACCTCTGTCCCTCTCTCCTGAACCTCTGCCTCTCTCTCCTAAACCTCTGTCCCTCTCTCTCCTAAACCTCTGTCCCTCTCTCCTGAACCTCTGCCTCTCTCTCCTAAACCTCTGTCCCTCTCTCTCCAAAACCTCTGTTGATCTCTCCTAAACCTCTGTCCCTCTCTCTCCTTAACCTCTGTTCCTCTATCTCCGAAACCTCTGCCTCTCTCTCCTAAACCTCTGTCCCTCTCTCTCCTAAACCTCTGCCCCTCTCTCTGATAAACGTCTGTCTCTCTATCTCCTGAACCTCTGTCCCTCTCTCACCTTAACCTCTGTCCCTCTCTCTCCTAAACCTCTGTCCCTCGCTCTCCTAAACCTCTGTCCCTCTCTCTCCTAAACCTCTGTCCCTCGCTCTCCTAAACCTCTGTCCCTCTCTCTCCTGAACCTCTGTCCGTCTCTCTCCTAAACCTCTGTCCCTCTCTCTCCTAAACCTCTGTCCCTCTCTCGTGAACCCCTGTCCCTGTTTCTCCTAAACTTCTATCCCTCTCTCCTAAACGTCTGTCTCCCTCGATTCGAAACCTCTGTCCCTCTCTCCTAAACCTCTGCCCTCTCTCTCCTAAACCTCTGTCCCTCTCTCCTGAACCTCTGCCTCTCTCTCCTAAACCTCTGTCCCTCTCTCTCCTAAACCTCCGTCCCTCTCTCTCCTAAACCTCTGTCGATCTCTCCTAAACCTCTGCCCCTCTCTCTAAACCTCTGTCCCTCTCTCTCCTAAACCTCTGTCCCTCTCTCCTAAACCTCTGTCTCTCTCTCCCCCAAACCTCTGTCTCTCTGTCTCTGAAACCTTTGCCCACTGTCTCCTAAACCTCTGTCCCTTTCTCTCCTAAACCTCTGTTCCTCTCTCTCCTAAACCACTGTCCCTCTCTCTCCTAAACCTCTGTCGATCTCTCCTAAACCTCTGCCCCTCTCTCTAAACCTCTGTCCCTCTCTCCTGAACCTCTGTCCCTCTCTCCCCCAAACCTCTGTCCCTCTGTCCCCCAAACCTCTGTCCCTCTCTCTCCTAAACCTCTGTCCCTCTCTCCTAAACCTCTATCTCTCTCTCCCCCAAACCTCTGTCTCTCTCTCTCTGAAACCTTTGCCCACTGTCTCCTAAACCTCTGTCTCTCTCTCTCCTAAACCTCTGTTCCTCTCTCTCCTTAACCTCTGTTCCTCTATCTCCTAAAACTCTGCCTCTCTCTCCTAAACCTCTGTCCTTCTTTCCTGAACCTTTGTCCCTCTCTCTCCAAAACCTCTGTCCCTCTCTCTCCTAAACCTCTGTCCCTCTCTCTCCGAAACCTCTGTCCCTCTCTCTCCTAAATCTCTGTCCCTCTCTCCTAAACCTCTGTCTCTCTCGATCCAAAACCTCTGTCCCTCTCTCTCCTAAACCTCTGTCCCTCTCTCCCCTAAACCTCTGTCCCTCTCTCTCCTAAACCTCTGTTCCTCTCTCTTCTAAATCTGTCGATCTCTCCTAAACCTCTGCCCCTCTCTCTGATAAACGTCTGTCTCTCTATCTCCTGAACCTCTGTCCCTCTCTCTCCTTAACGTCTGTCCCTCTCTCTCCTTAACCTCTGTTCCTCTCTCTCCTAAACCTCTGTCCCTCTTTCCTAAACCTCTGTCCCTCTTTCCTAAACCTCTGCCCCTCTCTCTGATAAACGTCTGTCTCTCTATCTCCTGAACCTCTGTCCCTCTCTCACCTTAACCTCAGTCCCTCTCTCTCCTGAACCTCTGTCCCTCTTTCCTAAACCTCTGTCCCTCTTTCCTAAACCTCTGTCCCTCTCTCTGATAAACGTCTGTCTCTCTATCTCCTGAACCTCAGTCCCTCTCTCTCCTAAACCTCTGCCCCTCTGTCCTATTCCTCGGTCCCTCTCTCTCCTAAACCTCTGTCCCTCTCCCTATCTCTCCTGAACCTCTGTCCCTCTCTCTCCTGAACCTCTGTCCCTCTCTCCCCCAAACATCTGTCACTCTCTCACCTTAACCTCAGTCCCTCTCTCTCCTAACCCTCTTTCCCTCTGTCCTATTCCTCGGTCCCTCTCTCTCCTAAACCTCTGTCACTCTCTCTCCTGAACCGCTGTCCCTCTCTCTCCTTAACGTCTGTCCCTCTCTCTCCTGAACCTCTGTCCCTCTCTCTCCTAAACCTCTGTCGATCTCTCCTAAACCTCTGCCCCTCTCTCTAAACCTCTGTCCCTCTCTCCTGAACCTCTGTCCCTCTCTCCCCCAAACCTCTGTCCCTCTCTCTCCTAAACCTCTGTCCCTCTCTCTCCAAAACCTCTGTTGATCTCTCCTAAACTGTCCCTCTCTCTCCAAAACCTCTGTCCCTCTCTCTCCTTAACCTCTGTTCCTCTATCTCCGAAACCACTGCCTCTCTCTCCTAAACCTCTGTCCCTCTCTCTCCTAAACCTCTGTCCCTCTTTCCTAAACCTCTGTCTCTCTTGATCCAAAACCTCTGTCCCTCTCTCTCTTTAACGTCTGTCCCTCTCTCACCTTAACCTCAGTCCCTCTCTCTCCTAAACCTCTTTCCCTCTGTCCTATTCCTCGGTCCCTCTCTCTCCTAAACCTCTGACCCTCTCTCTCCTGAACCTCTGTCCCTCTCTCTCCAAAACCTCTGTCCCTCTCTCCTGAACCTCTGCCTCTCTCTCCTAAACCTCTATCCCTCTCTCTCCTAAACCGCTGTCCCTCTCTCTCCTGAACCTCTGTCCGTTTCTCTCCTATACCTCTGTCCCTCTCTCCTGAACCTCTGTCCCTCTCTCTCCTGAACCTCTGTCCCTCTCTCCTGAACCTCTGCCTCTCTCTCCTAAACCTCTGTCCCTCTCTCTCCTAAACCTCTGTCCCTCTCTCCTGAACCTCTGCCTCTCTCTCCTAAACCTCTGTCCCTCTCTCTCCAAAACCTCTGTTGATCTCTCCTAAACCTCTGTCCCTCTCTCTCCTTAACCTCTGTTCCTCTATCTCCGAAACCTCTGCCTCTCTCTCCTAAACCTCTGTCCCTCTCTCTCCTAAACCTCTGTCCCTCTTTCCTAAACCTCTGTCTCTCTTGATCCAAAACCTCTGTCCCTCTCTCTCATAAACGTCTGTCTCTCTATCTCCTGAACCTCTGTCCCTCTCTCTCCTTAACGTCTGTCCCTCTCTCACCCTAACCTCAGTCCCTCTCTCTCCTAAACCTCTTTCCCTCTGTCCCTCTCTCTCCTAAACCTCTGACCCTCTCTCTCCTGAACCCCTGTCCCTCTCTCCTGAACCTCTGTCCCTCTCTCTCCTGAACCTCTGTCCCTCTCTCTCCTAAACCTCTGTCCCTCTCTCCCCCAAACATCTGTCACTCTCTCACCTAAACCTCTGTCCCTCTCTCTCCTGAACCTCTGTCCCTCTCTCTCCTAAACCACTGTCCCTCTCTCTCCTGAACTGTCCCTCTCTCACCTAAACCTCTGTCCCTCTCTCTCCTAAATCTCTGTCCCTCTCCCTCCTGAACCTCTGTCCCTCTCTCTCCTGAACCTCTGTCCCTCTCTCTCCTAAACCTCTGTCCGTCTCTCTCCTGAACCTCTGTCCGTCTCTCTCCTAAACCTCTGTCCCTCTCTCGTGAACCCCTGTCCCTGTTTCTCCTAAACTTCTATCCCTCTCTCCTAAACGTCTGTCTCCCTCGATTTGAAACGTCTGTCCCTCTCTCTCCTAAACCTCTGCCCTCTCTCTCCTAAACCTCTGACCCTCTCTCTCCTGAACCTCTGTCCCTCTCTCTCCTGAACCTCTGTCCCTCTCTCTCCTGAACCTCTGTCCGTCTCTCTCCTAAACCTCTGTCCCTCTCTCCCCCAAACATCTGTCACTCTCTCACCTAAACCTCTGTCCCTCTCTCTCCTGAACCTGTCCCTCTCTCTCCTAAACCACTGTCCCTCTCTCTCCTGAACTGTCCCTCTCTCACCTAAACCTCTGTCCCTCTCTCTCCTAAACCTCTGTCCCTCTCCCTCCTGAACCTCTGTCCCTCTCTCTCCTGAACCTCTGTCCCTCTCTCTCCTAAACCTCTGTCCGTCTCTCTCCTGAACCTCTGTCCGTCTCTCTCCTAAACCTCTGTCCCTCTCTCGTGAACCCCTGTCCCTGTTTCTCCTAAACTTCTATCCCTCTCTCCTAAACGTCTGTCTCCCTCGATTCGAAACGTCTGTCCCTCTCTCTCCTAAACCTCTGCCCTCTCTCTCCTAAACCTCTGTCCCTCTCTCCTGAACCTCTGCCTCTCTCTCCTAAACCTCCGTCCCTCTCTCCTAAACCTCTGTCCCTCTCTCTCCTAAACCTCTGTCGATCTCTCTCCTGAAGCTCTGTCCCACTCTCTCCTAAACCTCTGTACCTCTCTCTCCTAAACCTCTGTTCCTCTCTCTCCTAAACCTCTGTCTCTCTCTATCCTAAACCTCTGTACCTCTCTCTCCTAAACCTCTGTTCCTCTCTCTCCTAAACCTCTGTCTCTCTCACCTAAACCTCTGTCCCTCTCTCTCCTAAACTGTCCCTCTCTCCTAAACGACTGTCTCTCCCTCTTCTAAACCTCTGTCCCTCTCTCTCCTAAACCACTGTCTCTCTCTCTATCTTAAACCTCTGTCCCTCTATCTCCTAAACCTCTGTCCCTCTCTCTCCTAAAGACCTGCTCTCACTCTCCTAAACGTCTGACCCTCTCTCTCCTAAACCTCCGTCCTTCGCTCTCCTGAACCTCTGTCCCTCTCCCTCCTAAACCTGTCGATCTCTCCTAAACCTCTGTCCTTCTCTCTAAACCTCTGTCCCTCTCTCCTGAACCTCTGTCCCTCTCTCCCCCAAACCTCTGTCACTCTCTCCCCCAAACCTCTGTCACTCTCTCCCCCAAACCTCTGTCACTCTCTCTCCTTAACCTCTGTTTCTCTCTCTCCTAAATCTCTGCCTCTCTCCTAAACCTCTGTCTCTCTCTCTCCTGAACCTTTGTCCATCTCTCTCCTAAACCTCTGTCCCTCTCTCCTGAACCTCTGCCTCTCTCTCCTAAAGCTTTGTCCCTCTTTCTCCTAAACCTCTGTCCCTCTCTCTCCTAAACCTCTGTCCCTCTCTCCTAAACCTCTGTCCCTCTCTCTCCTAAATCTCTGCCTCTC
This sequence comes from Mobula birostris, assembly GCF_030028105.1. NCBI lineage: Eukaryota > Metazoa > Chordata > Chondrichthyes > Myliobatiformes > Myliobatidae > Mobula > Mobula birostris. The sequence continues at coordinate 35,788 of NW_027275414.1, forward strand.
TCTCCTAAACCTGTCCCTCTCTCTCCTAAATCTCTGTCCCTCTCTCCTAAACCTCTGTCTCTCTCGATCCGAAAGCTCTGTCCCTCTCTCCTAAACCTCTGTCCGTCTCTCCTGAACCTCTGTCCCTCTCTCTCAAAAACCTCTGTTCCTCTCTCCTAAACCTGTCCCTCTCTCTCCTGAACCTCTGCCTCTCTCTCCTAAACCTCTGTCCCTCTCTCTCCTAAACCTCTGTCCCTCTCTCGTGAACCCCTGTCCCTGTTTCTCCTAAACCTCTATCCCTCTCTCCTAAACCTCTGTCTCCCTCGATTCGAAACCTCTGTCCCTCTCTCTCCTAAACCTCTGCCTCTCTCTCCTAAACCTCTGTCCCTCTCTCCTGAACCTCTGCCTCTGTCTCCTAAACCTCTGTCCCTCTCTCTCCTAAACCACTGTCCCTCTCTCTCCGAAACCTCTGTCCCTCTCTCTACTAAACCTCTGTCCCTGTCTCCTGAACCTCTGTCCCTCTCTCTCCTAAACCTCTGTCCCTCTCTCGTGAACCCCTGTCCCTGTTTCTCCTAAACTTCTATCCCTCTCTCCTAAACGTCTGTCTCCCTCGATTCGAAACGTCTGTCCCTCTCTCTCCTAAACCTCTGCCCTCCCTCTCCTAAACCTCTGTCCCTCTCTCCTGAACCTCTGCCTCTCTCTCCTAAACCTCCGTCCCTCTCTCCTAAACCTCTGTCCCTTTCTCTCCTAAACCTCTGTCGATCTCTCTCCTGAAGCTCTGTCCCACTCTCTCCTAAACCTCTGTACCTCTCTCTCCTAAACCTCTGTTCCTCTCTCTCCTAAACCTCTCTCTCACCTAAACCTCTGTCCCTCTCTCTCCTAAACTGTCCCTCTCTCCTAAACGACTGTCTCTCCCTCTTCTAAACCTCTGTCCCTCTCTCTCCTAAACCACTGTCTCTCTCTCTTCTAAACCTCTGTCCCTCTCTATCCTAAACCTCTGTCCCTCTATCTCCTAAACCTCTGAGCCTCTCTCTCCTAAAGACCTGCTCTCACTCTCCTAAACGTCTGACCCTCTCTCTCCTAAACCTCCGTCCTTCGCTCTCCTGAACCTCTGTCCCTCTCCCTCCTAAACCTGTCGATCTCTCCTAAACCTCTGTCCTTCTCTCTAAACCTCTGTCCCTCTCTCCTGAACCTCTGTCCCTCTCTCCCCCAAACCTCTGTCACTCTCTCCCCCAAACCTCTGTCACTCTCTCTCCTTAACCTCTGTTCCTCTCTCTCCTAAATCTCTGCCTCTCTCCTAAACCTCTGTCTCTCTCTCTCCTGAACCTTTGTCCCTCTCTCTCCTAAACCTCTGTCCCTCTCTCCTGAACCTCTGCCTCTCTCTCCTAAAGCTTTGTCCCTCTTTCTCCTAAACCTCTGTCCCTCTCTCCTAAACCTCTGTCCCTCTCTCTCCTAAATCTCTGCCTCTCTCTTCTAAACCTCTGTCCCTCTCTCTCCTAAATCTCTGTCCCTCTCTCCTAAACCTCTGTCTCTCTCGATCCGAAAGCTCTGTCCCTCTCTCTCCTAAACCTCTGTCCGTCTCTCCTGAACCTCTGTCCCTCTCTCTCAAAAACCTCTGTTCCTCTCTCCTAAACCTGCCCCTCTCTCTCCTGAACCTCTGTCCCTCTCTCACCTAAACCACTGTCTCTCTCTCTTCTAAACCTCTGTCCCTCTCTATCCTAAACCTCTGTCCCTCTCTCTCCTAAACCTCTGTCCCTCTCTCCTGAACCTCTGCCTCTCTCTCCTAAACCTCCGTCCCTCTCTCCTAAACCTCTGTCCCTTTCTCTCCTAAACCTCTGTCGATCTCTCTCCTGAAGCTCTGTCCCACTCTCTCCTAAACCTCTGTACCTCTCTCTCCTAAACCTCTGTTCCTCTCTCTCCTAAACCTCTGTCTCTCTCACCTAAACCTCTGTCCCTCTCTCTCCTAAACTGTCCCTCTCTCCTAAACGACTGTCTCTCCCTCTTCTAAACCTCTGTCCCTCTCTCTCCTAAACCACTGTCTCTCTCTCTTCTAAACCTCTGTCCCTCTCTATCCTAAACCTCTGTCCCTCTATCTCCTAAACCTCTGTCCCTCTCTCTCCTAAAGACCTGCTCTCACTCTCCTAAACGTCTGACCCTCTCTCTCCTAAACCTCCGTCCTTCGCTCTCCTGAACCTCTGTCCCTCTCCCTCCTAAACCTGTCGATCTCTCCTAAACCTCTGTCCTTCTCTCTAAACCTCTGTCCCTCTCTCCTGAACCTCTGTCCCTCTCTCCCCCAAACCTCTGTCACTCTCTCCCCCAAACCTCTGTCACTCTCTCTCCTTAACCTCTGTTCCTCTCTCTCCTAAATCTCTGCCTCTCTCCTAAACCTGTCTCTCTCTCTCCTGAACCTTTGTCCCTCTCTCTCCTAAACCTCTGTCCCTCTCTCCTGAACCTCTGCCTCTCTCTCCTAAAGCTTTGTCCCTCTTTCTCCTAAACCTCTGTCCCTCTCTCTCCTGAACCGCTGTCCCTCTCTCTCCTTAACGTCTGTCCCTCTCTCTCCTGAACCTCTGTCCCTCTCTCCTAAACCTCTGTCCCTCTCTCTCCTAAATCTCTGCCTCTCTCTTCTAAACCTCTGTCCCTCTCTCTCCTAAATCTCTGTCCCTCTCTCCTAAACCTCTGTCTCTCTCGATCCGAAAGCTCTGTCCCTCTCTCTCCTAAACCTCTGTCCGTCTCTCCTGAACCTCTGTCCCTCTCTCTCAAAAACCTCTGTTCCTCTCTCCTAAACCTGTCCCTCTCTCTCCTGAACCTCTGTCCCTCTCTCACCTAAACCACTGTCTCTCTCTCTTCTAAACCTCTGTCCCTCTCTATCCTAAACCTCTGTCCCTCTCTCTCCTAAACCTCTGTCCCTCTCTATCCTAAACCTCTGTCCCTCTCTCCTAAACCTCTGTCCCTCTCTCTCCTTAACCTCTATCCCTCTCTCTCATAAACGTCTGTCTCTCTATCTCCTGAACCTCTGTCCCTCTCTCCTAAACCTCTGTCCCTCTCTCCTTAACGTCTGTCCCTCTCTCTCCTGAACCTCTGTCCCTCACTCTCATGAACCTCTGTCCCTCTCTCTCCTGAACCTCTGCCTCTATCTCCTAAACCTCTGTTCCTCTCTCTCCTGAACCTCTGTCCCTCTCTCTCCTAAACCTCTGTCCCTCTCTCTCCTAAACCTCTGTCCCTCTCTCTCCTAAACCTCTGTCCCTCTCTCCTAAACCTCTGTCTCTCTCGATCCGAAACCTCTGTCCTTCTCTCTCCTAAACCTCTGTCCCTCTCTCTCCTAAAGATCTGTCCTCGCTCTCCTAAACCTCTGTCCCTCTCTCCCCTAAACCTCTGTCCCTCTCTCCTAAACCTCTGTCCCTCTCTCTCCTAAACCTCTGTCCCTCTCTCTACTAAACCTCTGTCCCTCTGTCTCCTGAACCTCTGTCCCTCTCTCTCCTAAACCTCTGTCCCTCTCTCTCCTGAGACTGACAGAGGGAGAGAGTCTGACAGAGAGAGAGAGACTGACAGATAGAGAGAGACTGACAGAGAGAGAGAGAGAGACAGACAGAGAGAGAGAGAGACTGACAGAGAGAGGGAGGGAGAGAGACAGAGGGACGTGAGACGAAGAGCCCTTTGAAAGTGAATCCGCAGGTTGTGGGAACGTTTCAGTGATGGGGCGAGTGAAGAGCCTGGTTCAAGAGCCTGATGGTTATGGGGTAATAACTGTCCCTGACCCTGGTGCTGTGGGTCCTGAGGCTCCTGTACCTCCTTCCTGATGGTTGAGGGGTGATAACTGTCCCTGAACCTGGTGGTGTGGGTCCTGAGGCTCCTGTACCTCCTTCCTGATGGTTGAGGGGTGATAACTGTCCCTGAACCTGGTGGTGTGGGTCCTGAGGCTCCTGTACCTCCTTCCTGATGGTTGAGGGGTGATAACCGTCCCTGAACCTGGTGGTGTGGGTCCTGAGGCTCCTATACGTCCTTCCTGATGGTTGAGGGGTGATAACCGTCCCTGAACCTGGTGGTGTGGGTCCTGAGGCTCCTGTACCTCCTTCCTGATGGTTGATGGGTGATAACTGTTCCTGAACCTGGTGGTGTGTGTCCTGAGGCTCCTGTACCTCCTTCCTGATGGTTGAGGGGTAATAACTGATCCTGAACCTGGTGGTGTGGGTCCTGAGGCTCCTGTACCTCCTTCCTGATGGTTGAGGGGTTAATAACTGTCCCTGAACCTGGTGGTGTGGGTCCTGAGACTCCTGTACCTTCTTCCTGATGGTTGAGGGGTGATAACTGTCCCTGAACCCGGTGGTGTGGGTCCTGAGGCTCCTGTACCTCCTTCCTGACGTCAGCAGTGAGAAGAGAGCACGTCCTGGGTGGTGGAGGCCCCTGATGACGGAGGCTGCTTTCCTGCGACAACGCTCCGTGCAGACGTGCTCAATGGCGGGGAGGGCTTTACCCGTGACAGACTGGGCCGTGTCCAGTACTTTCTGTATGATTTTTCCGTTCGAGGGCATTGGCGTTCCCATCCCAGGCTGTGATGTGGCCGGTCAGTATCCTCTCCACCACACATCTCCAGAAGTTTGTCAAAGTTTTAGACTTCCTGCTGTTCTTTGCTAACTCCTAAGGATGCAGAGATGTTGGACGTACGTTCTCGAAATTGCTCTTACTTGCGAGGAATTTAAACTCGCTGACCGTCCCCAGCTCCGATCCTCCGATGACTGGTGGCTCGTGGACACCTGGTATCTCCCTCCCGACGTCGGTCTTTGATGCGGCCCACGACAGCGGGGTCATCGGCAAACTTGGGAGAGGGCACCGGGGCCGGGCCTCGCCTCATGGTCGTCGCTGTGAAGTGAGCCGAGCTTCCGACCTGTGGGGTTATTGAGTATGCCCGCAAGAAAATGAGCCTCAGGTTTGTATGTGGTACTCGGATTTCCTTCCAGCTTCGGAGCTGCCAGGCTCTTTGCGTGAACCCGCACACGGTGGATTTTCATTTCAAGAATGGTTTTTAACAATTTGTAAACCACCAGGAAACCTGCAGACGCTGGAAATTCAAGCAACACACATCAAAGTTGCTGGTGAATGCAGCAGGCCAGGCAGCATCTCCAGGAAGAGGTACAGTCGACGTTTCAGGACCGAGACCCTTCGTCAGGACAGACTGAAGGAAGAGCGAGTAAGAGATTTGAAAGTGGGAGGGAGATCCCCCCTGTCTGCCGGGTTTGGTAGCGAAGGAGTAGGGGAGGCCATTTGGTCCGTCCCAGACGCTCCTATCCCGTCAGAGCCCCTGGGGAGAGAACGTCCCAGACTCTCCTATCCTGTCAGAGCCCCGGGGAGAGCCCGTTCGGGCCATCCCAGACGTTCCTATCCTGTCAGAGCCCCGGGGAGAGGCCGTTCGGAGTATCCCAGACTCTCCTATCCTGCCAGAGCCCCGGGGAGAGAATGTCCCAGACTCTCCTATCCTGTTAGAGCCCCGGGGAGAGGCCGTTCGGGCCATCCCAGACGCTCTTACCCTGTCAGAGCCCCGGGGAGAGGCCGTTCGGAGTATCCCAGACTCTCCTATCCTGTCAGAGCCCCGGGGAGAGGCCGTTCGGGCCATCCCAGACGCTCCTATCCCGTCAGAGCCCCGGGGAGAGGCCGTTCGGGCCGTCCCATACTCTCCTATCCCGTCAGAGCCCCGGGGAAAGGCCGTTAGGGACATCCCAGACGCTCCTATCCCGTCAGAGCCCCGGGGAGAGGCCATTCGGGCCGTCCCAGACTCTCCTATCCCGTCAGAGCCCCGGGGAGAGGCCGTTCGGGCCGTCCCATACTCTTCTATCCCGTCAGAGCCCTGGGGAGAGGCCGTTCGGGCCATCCCAGACGCTCCTATCCCGTCAGAGCCCCGGGGAGAGGCCGTTCAGTCCGTCTCAGATATTCCTGCTGCCCGCCCGAGTCTGGGCTTTGCCTCCATTTCAGGTCCACGGCCGACCTCACTGGGCGGGGTTTGTGACGTCAGGCGTTGACGTGTGGCCGGATCGCCCTCAAAGGGCGGGGTGGGTGACGTCACCGGAAGAAGGTCTGCTCTGAGGAGGGAGTGGACGTTCAGGTACCAGGGCTGCACTGGGGCGGGTGGGGTGGGGGAAGAAGTCGCGAGTGGGAGCAGGAACTGACGTGGCGCAGAGGGGCGAGAAGACGATGCGAAGGACCTTCATGGGCGGGGCCATGACGACATACAGCCGCCGGTCCAGGAAGGACCCGCGACGTCATCGGAGCGGCGACGGACACAGACGGCAGCGGGGAGAGAAGAGCGGACTAAGGATCCGGGCCGGGGAGGAGGCGGCAGCCGAGCTCTGACCTCACAGGGGCTCTTCTCTGACGCAGGAGGAGCGGGCGACGTCACTGGGGAACCGGGACGGGGCGGGGCGCCCACGCTGACGTCACGGAAGCGGGAGGGAGAAGCGCGAGCGGAGGGTGAGTGCAGTGACGTCACTGGGACGCCGATGGCGGTGACGTCACGGGGTCCCCAGTCCACGCCCCCCGCCACGTGACCCAGAGTGGGGTCCCCGGGTAGGAATTGAGGGAAGGAGTTGGAGGAGTTTGAGGGTCAGGATTGGAGGGAAGGGAGGAGATTGAGGGTCAGGATTGGAGGGAAGGGAGGAGTTTGAGGGGGTCAGGATTGGAGGGAAGGGAGGAGACTGAGGGTCAGGATTGGAGGGAAGGGAAGAGATTGAGGGTCAGGATTGGGGGAAGGGGGAGATTGAGGGTCAGGATTGGAGGGAAGGGAGGAGATTGAGGGTCAGAATTGGAGGGAAGGGGAGATTGAGGGTCAGGATTGGAGGGAAGGGGGAGATTGAGGGTCAGGATTGGAGGGAAGGGGGAGATTGAGGGTCAGGATTGGAGGGAAGGGAGGAGATTGAGGGTCAGGATTGGAGGGAAGAGAAGAGATTGAGGGTCAGGATTGGAGGGAAGGGAGGAGTTTGAGGGGGGTCAGGATTGGAGGGAAGAGAAGAGATTGAGGGTCAGAATTGGAGGGAAGGGGAGATTGAGGGTCAGGATTGGAGGGAAGGGGGAGATTGAGGGTCAGGATTGGAGGGAAGGGAGGAGTTTGAGGGGGTCAGGATTGGAGGGAAGAGAAGAGATTGAGGGTCAGGATTGGAGGGAAGGGAGGAGTTTGAGGGGGTCAGGATTGGAGGGAAGGGAGGAGACTGAGGGTCAGGATTGGAGGGAAGGGGGAGATTGAGGGTCAGGATTGGAGGGAAGGGAGGAGATTGAGGGTCAGGATTGGAGGGAAGGGAGGAGATTGAGGGTCAGGATTGGAGGGAAGAGAAGAGATTGAGGGTCAGGATTGGAGGGAAGGGAGGAGATTGAGGGGGTCAGGATTGGAGGGACAGGAGGAGATTGAGGGTCAGGATTGGAGGGAAGGGAGGAGTTTGAGGGGTCAGGATTGGAGGGAAGGGAGGAGATTGAGGGGGTCAGGATTGGAGGGACAGGAGGAGATTGAGGGTCAGAATTGGAGGGAAGGGAGGAGTTTGAGGGTCAGGATTGGAGGGAAGGGAGGAGATTGAGGGTCAGGATTGGAGGGAAGGGAGGAGTTTGAGGGTCAGGATTGGAGGGAAGGGAGGAGATTGAGGGTCAGGATTGGAGGGAAGGGAGGAGATTGAGGGGGTCAGGATTGGAGGGACAGGAGGAGATTGAGGGTCAGGATTGGAGGGAAGGGAGGAGTTTGAGGGTCAGGATTGGAGGGAAGGGAGGAGATTGAGGGTCAGGATTGGAGGGAAGGGAGGAGATTGAGGGTCAGGATTGGAGGGAAGGGAGGAGATTGAGGGTCAGGATTGGAGGGAAGGGAGGAGTTTGAGGGTCAGGATTGGAGGGAAGGGAGGAGATTGAGGGTCAGGATTGGAGGGAAGGGAGGAGATTGAGGGTCAGGATTGGAGGGAAGGAGGAGATTGAGGGTCAGGATTGGAGGGAAGGGGGAGATTGAGGGCCAGGATTGGAGGGAAGGGGGAGATTGAGGGTCAGAATTGGAGGGAAGGGGGAGATTGAGGGTCAGAATTGGAGGGAAGGGGGAGATTGAGGGTCAGGATTGGAGGGAAGGGAGGAGTTTGAGGGGGGCAGGATTGGAAGGAAGGGGGAGATTGAGGGTCAGGATTGGAGGGAAGGGAGGAGTTTGAGGGGGTCAGGATTGGAGGGAAGAGAAGAGATTGAGGGTCAGGATTGGAGGGAAGGGAGGAGTTTGAGGGGGTCAGGATTGGAGGGAAGGGAGGAGACTGAGGGTCAGGATTGGAGGGAAGGGAAGAGATTGAGGGTCAGGATTGGGGGAAGGGGGAGATTGAGGGTCAGGATTGGAGGGAAGGGGGAGATTGAGGGTCAGGATTGGAGAGAAGGGAGGAGATTGAGGGTCAGGATTGGAGGGAAGGGAGGAGATTGAGGGAAGGGGGGAGTTTGAGGGGTCAGGATTGGAGGGAAGGGAGGAGATTGAGGGGTCAGGATTGGAGGGAAGGGGGAGATTGAGGGTCAGGATTGGAGGGAAGGGAGGAGATTGAGGGTCAGGATTGGAGGGAAGGGAGGAGATTGAGGGTCAGGATTGGAGGGAAGGGGGAGTTTGAGGGTCAGGATTGGAGGGAAGGGGGAGTTTGAGGGTCAGGATTGGAGGGAAGGGAGGAGATTGAGGGTCAGGATTGGAGGGAAGGGAGGAGATTGAGGGGGTCAGGATTGGAGGGACAGGAGGAGATTGGGGGTCAGGATTGGAGGGAAGGGAGGAGTTTGAGGGTCAGGATTGGAGGGAAGGGAGGAGATTGAGGGTCAGGATTGGAGGGAAGGGAGGAGATTGAGGGTCAGGATTGGAGGGAAGGGAGGAGATTGAGGGTCAGGATTGGAGGGAAGGGAGGAGATTGAGGGTCAGGATTGGAGGGAAGGGAGGAGATTGAGGGTCAGGATTGAGGGAAGGGAGGAGTTTGAGGGTCAGGATTGGAGGGAAGGGAGGAGTTTGAGGGTCAGGATTGGAGGGAAGGGAGGAGATTGAGGGTCAGGTTTGGAGGGAAGGGAGGAGATTGAGGGTCAGGATTGGAGGGAAGGGAGGAGATTGAGGGTCAGAATTGGAGGGAAGGGGGAGATTGAGGGCCAGGATTGGAGGGAAGGGGGAGTTTGAGGGTCAGGATTGGGGAAGGGGGAGATTGAGGGTCAGGATTGGAGGGAAGGGGAGATTGAGGGTCAGGATTGGAGGGAAGGGAGGAGTTTGAGGGGGTCAGGATTGGAGGGAAGGGAGGAGATTGAGGGTCAGGATTGGAGGGAAGGGAGGAGATTGAGGGTCAGGATTGGAGGGAAGGGAGGAGATTGAGGGTCAGGATTGGAGGGAAGGGAGGAGATTGAGGGGGTCAGGATTGGAGGGACAGGAGGAGATTGAAGGTCAGGATTGGAGGGAAGGGAGGAGTTTGAGTGTCAGGATTGGAGGGAAGGGAGGAGATTGAGGGTCAGGATTGGAGGGAAGGGAGGAGATTGAGGGTCAGGATTGGAGGGAAGGGAGGAGATTGAGGGTCAGGATTGGAGGGAAGGGAGGAGATTGAGGGTCAGGATTGGAGGGAAGGGAGGAGATTGAGGGGGTCAGGATTGGAGGGACAGGAGGAGATTGAGGGTCAGGATTGGAGGGAAGGGAGGAGTTTGAGGGTCAGGATTGGAGGGAAGGGAGGAGATTGAGGGTCAGGATTGGAGGGAAGGGAGGAGATTGAGGGTCAGGATTGGAGGGAAGGGAGGAGATTGAGGGTCAGGATTGGAGGGAAGGGAGGAGTTTGAGGGTCAGGATTGGAGGGAAGGGAGGAGATTGAGGGTCAGGATTGGAGGGAAGGGAGGAGATTGAGGGTCAGGATTGGAGGGAAGGGAGGAGATTGAGGGTCAGAATTGGAGGGAAGGGGGAGTTTGAGGGTCAGGATTGGAGGGAAGGGAGGAGTTTGAGGGTCAGGATTGGAGGGAAGGGAGGAGATTGAGGGTCAGGATTGGAGGGAAGGGAGGAGATTGAGGGTCAGGATTGGAGGGAAGGAGGAGATTGAGGGTCAGGATTGGAGGGAAGGGAGGAGATTGAGGGTCAGGATTGGAGGGAAGGGAGGAGATTGAGGGTCAGGATTGGAGGGAAGGGAGGAGTTTGAGGGTCAGGATTGGAGGGAAGGGAGGAGTTTGAGGGTCAGGATTGGAGGGAAGGGAGGAGATTGAGGGTCAGGTTTGGAGGGAAGGGAGGAGATTGAGGGTCAGGATTGGAGGGAAGAAGGGAGGAGATTGAGGGTCAGAATTGGAGGGAAGGGGGAGATTGAGGGCCAGGATTGGAGGGAAGGGGGAGTTTGAGGGTCAGGATTGGGGGAAGGGGGAGATTGAGGGTCAGGATTGGAGGGAAGGGGGAGATTGAGGGTCAGGATTGGAGGGAAGGGAGGAGTTTGAGGGGGTCAGGATTGGAGGGAAGGGAGGAGATTGAGGGTCAGGATTGGAGGGAAGGGAGGAGATTGAGGGTCAGGATTGGAGGGAAGGGAGGAGATTGAGGGTCAGGATTGGAGGGAAGGGAGGAGATTGAGGGGGTCAGGATTGGAGGGACAGGAGGAGATTGAAGGTCAGGATTGGAGGGAAGGGAGGAGTTTGAGTGTCAGGATTGGAGGGAAGGGAGGAGATTGAGGGTCAGGATTGGAGGGAAGGGAGGAGATTGAGGGTCAGGATTGGAGGGAAGGGAGGAGATTGAGGGTCAGGATTGGAGGGAAGGGAGGAGATTGAGGGTCAGGATTGGAGGGAAGGGAGGAGATTGAGGGGGTCAGGATTGGAGGGACAGGAGGAGATTGAGGGTCAGGATTGGAGGGAAGGGAGGAGTTTGAGGGTCAGGATTGGAGGGAAGGGAGGAGATTGAGGGTCAGGATTGGAGGGAAGGGAGGAGATTGAGGGTCAGGATTGGAGGGAAGGGAGGAGATTGAGGGTCAGGATTGGAGGGAAGGGAGGAGTTTGAGGGTCAGGATTGGAGGGAAGGGAGGAGATTGAGGGTCAGGATTGGAGGGAAGGGAGGAGATTGAGGGTCAGGATTGGAGGGAAGGGAGGAGATTGAGGGTCAGAATTGGAGGGGAAGGGGGAGTTTGAGGGCCAGGATTGGAGGGAAGGGAGGAGATTGAGGGTCAGAATTGGAGGGAAGGGGGAGATTGAGGGTCAGAATTGGAGAGAAGGGGGAGATTGAGGGTCAGGATTGGAGGGAAGGGAGGAGTTTGAGGGTCAGGATTGGAGGGAAGGGGAAGTTTGAGGGCCAGGATTGGAGGGAAGGGAGGAGATTGAGGGTCAGGATTGGAGGGAAGGGAGGAGATTGAGGGTCAGGATTGGAGGGAAGGGAGGAGTTTGAGGGGGTCAGGATTGGAGGGAAGGGGGAGATTGAGGGTCAGGATTGGGGGAAGGGGAGATTGAGGGCCAGGATTGGAGGGAAGGGGGAGATTGAGGGTCAGGATTGGAGGGAAGGGAGGAGATTGAGGGTCAGAATTGGAGGGAAGGGGGAGATTGAGGGCCAGGATTGGAGGAAGGGGGAGATTGAGGGTCAGAATTGGAGGGAAGGAGGAGATTGAGGGTCAGAATTGGAGAGAAGGGGGAGTTTGAGGGTCAGGATTGGAGGGAAGGGAGGAGATTGAGGGTCAGAATTGGAGGGAAGGGGGAGATTGAGGGTCAGAATTGGAGAGAAGGGGAGATTGAGGGTCAGGATTGGAGGGAAGGGAGGAGATTGAGGGTAAGGATTGGAGGGAAGGGAGGAGTTTGAGGGGGTCAGGATTGGAGGGAAGGGAGGAGATTGAGGGTCAGGATTGGAGGGAAGGGAAGAGATTGAGGGTCAGGATTGGAGGGAAGGGCGAGTTTGAGGGCCAGGATTGGAGGGAAGGGAGGAGATTGAGGGTAAGGATTGGAGGGAAGGGAGGAGTTTGAGGGTCAGGATTGGAGGGAAGGGGAAGTTTGAGGGCCAGGATTGCAGGGAAGGGAGGAGATTGAGGGTCAGGATTGGAGGGAAGGGGGAGATTGAGGGCCAGGATTGGAGGGAAGGGGGGAGATTGAGGGTCAGGATTGGAGGGAAGGGGAGATTGAGGGTCAGAATTGGAGAGAAGGGAGGAGTTTGAGGGGGTCAGGATTGGGGGGAAGGGGGAGTTTGAGGGTCAGGATTGGGGGAAGGGGGAGATTGAGGGTCAGGATTGGAGGGAAGGGGGAGATTGAGGGTCAGGATTTGAGGGAAGGGAGGAGATTGAGGGGGTCAGGATTGGAGGGAAGGGAGGAGTTTGAGGGGTCAGGATTGGAGGGAAGGGGGAGTTTGAGGGTCAGGATTGGGGGAAGGGGGAGATTGAGGGTCAGGATTGGAGGGAAGGGGGAGATTGAGGGTCAGGATTGGAGGGAAGGGGAGGAGTTTGAGGGGGTCAGGATTGGAGGGAAGGAGGAGATTGAGGGTCAGGATTGGAGGGAAGGGAGGAGATTGAGGGTCAGGATTGGAGGGAAGGGAGGAGATTGAGGGGGTCAGGATTGGAGGGACAGGAGGAGATTGAGGGTCAGGATTGGAGGGAAGGGAGGAGTTTGAGGGTCAGGATTGGAGGGAAGGGAGGAGATTGAGGGTCAGGATTGGAGGGAAGGGAGGAGATTGAGGGTCAGGATTGGAGGGAAGGGAGGAGATTGAGGGTCAGGATTGGAGGGAAGGGAGGAGATTGAGGGTCAGGATTGGAGGGAAGGGAGGAGATTGAGGGTCAGGATTGGAGGGAAGGGAGGAGATTGAGGGGGTCAGGATTGGAGGGACAGGAGGAGATTGAGGGTCAGGATTGGAGGGAAGGGAGGAGTTTGAGGGTCAGGATTGGAGGGAAGGGAGGAGATTGAGGGTCAGGATTGGAGGGAAGGGGGAGATTGAGGGTCAGGATTGGAGGGAAGGGGAGATTGAGGGTCAGGATTGGAGGGAAGGGAGGAGTTTGAGGGGGTCAGGATTGGAGGGAGAGAAGAGAATGAGGGTCAGGATTGGAGGGAAGGGAGGAGTTTTGAGGGGGTCAGGATTGGAGGGAAGGAGGAGACTGAGGGTCAGGATTGGAGGGAAGGGGGAGATTGAGGGTCCAGGATTGGAGGGAAGGGAGGAGATGAGGGTCAGGATTGGAGGGAAGGGGAGGAGATTGAGGGTCAGGATTGGAGGGAAGAGAAGAGATTGAGGGTCAGGATTGGAGGGAAGGGAGGAGATTGAGGGGGGTCAGGATTGGAGGGACAGGAGGAGATTGAGGGTCAGGATTGGAGGGAAGGGAGGAGTTTGAGGGTCAGGAGGGGTCAGGATTGGAGGGACAGGAGGGAGATTGAGGGTCAGAATTGGAGGGAAGGGAGGAGTTTGAGGGTCAGGATTGGAGGGAAGGGAGGAGATTGAGGGTCAGGATTGGAGGGAAGGGAGGAGTTTGAGGGTCAGGATTGGAGGGAAGGGAGGAGATTGAGGGTCAGGATTGGAGGGAAGGGAGGAGATTGAGGGGGTCAGGATTGGAGGGACAGGAGGAGATTGAGGGTCAGGATTGGAGGGAAGGGAGGAGTTTGAGGGTCAGGATTGGAGGGAAGGGAGGAGATTGAGGGTCAGGATTGGAGGGAAGGAGGAGATTGAGGGTCAGGATTGGAGGGAAGGGAGGAGATTGAGGGTCAGGATTGGAGGGAAGGGAGGAGTTTGAGGGTCAGGATTGGAGGGAAGGGAGGAGATTGAGGGTCAGGATTGGAGGGAAGGGAGGAGATTGAGGGTCAGGATTGGAGGGAAGGGAGGAGATTGAGGGTCAGGATTGGAGGGAAGGGGAGATTGAGGGCCAGGATTGGAGGAAGGGGGAGATTGAGGGTCAGAATTGGAGGGAAGGGGGAGATTGAGGGTCAGAATTGGAGGGAAGGGGGAGATTGAGGGTCAGGATTGGAGGGAAGGGAGGAGTTTGAGGGGGGCAGGATTGGAAGGAAGGGGGGAGATTGAGGGTCAGGATTGGAGGGAAGGGAGGAGTTTGAGGGGGTCAGGGATTGGAGGGAAGAGAAGAGATTGAGTGGTCAGGATTGGAGGAAGGGAGGAGTTTGAGGGGGTCAGGATTGGAGGGAAGGGAGGAGACTGAGGGTCAGGATTGGAGGGAAGGGAAGAGATTGAGGGTCAGGATTGGGGGAAGGGGGAGATTGAGGTCAGGATTGGAGGGAAGGGGAGATTGAGGGTCAGGATTGGAGAGAAGGGAGGAGATTGAGGGTCAGGATTGGAGGGAAGGGAGGAGATTGAGGGAAGGGGGGAGTTTGAGGGGTCAGGATTGGAGGGAAGGGAGGAGATTGAGGGTCAGGATTGGAGGGAAGGGGGGAAGATTGAGGGTCAGGATTGGAGGGAAGGGAGGAGATTGAGGGTCAGGATTGGAGGGAAGGGGAGGAGATTGAGGGTCAGGATTGGAGGAAGGGGGAGTTTGAGGGTCAGGATTGGAGGGAAGGGAGGAGATTGAGGGTCAGGATTGGAGGGAAGGGAGGAGATTGAGGGGGTCAGGATTGGAGGACAGGAGGAGATTGGGGGTCAGGATTGGAGGGAAGGGAGGAGTTTGAGGGTCAGGATTGGAGGGAAGGGAGGAGATTGAGGGTCAGGATTGGAGGGAAGGGAGGAGATTGAGGGTCAGGATTGGAGGGAAGGGAGGAGATTGAGGGTCAGGATTGGAGGGAAGGGAGGAGATTGAGGGTCAGGATTGGAGGGAAGGGAGGAGATTGAGGGTCAGGATTGGAGGAAGGGAGGAGTTTGAGGGTCAGGATTGGAGGGAAGGGAGGAGTTTGAGGGTCAGGATTGGAGGGAAGGGAGGAGATTGAGGGTCAGGTTTGGAGGGGAAGGGAGGAGATTGAGGGTCAGGATTGGAGGGAAGGGAGGAGATTGAGGGTCAGAATTGGAGGGAAGGGGGAGATTGAGGGCCAGGATTGGAGGGAAGGGGGAGTTTGAGGGTCAGGATTGGGGAAGGGGGAGATTGAGGGTCAGGATTGGAGGGAAGGGGGAGATTGAGGGTCAGGATTGGAGGGAAGGGAGGAGTTTGAGGGGGTCAGGATTGGAGGGAAGGGAGGAGATTGAGGGTCAGGATTGGAGGGAAGGGAGGAGATTGAGGGTCAGGATTGGAGGGAAGGGAGGAGATTGAGGTCAGGATGGAGGGAAGGGAGGAGATTGAGGGGGTCAGGATTGGAGGGACAGGAGGAGATTGAAGGTCAGGATTGGAGGGAAGGGAGGAGTTTGAGTGTCAGGATTGGAGGGAAGGGAGGAGATTGAGGGTCAGGATTGGAGGGAAGGGAGGAGATTGAGGGTCAGGATTGGAGGGAAGGGAGGAGATTGAGGGTCAGGATTGGAGGGAAGGGAGGAGATTGAGGGTCAGGATTGGAGGGAAGGGAGGAGATTGAGGGGGTCAGGATTGGAGGACAGGAGGAGATTGAGGGTCAGGATTGGAGGGAAGGGAGGAGTTTGAGGGTCAGGATTGGAGGGAAGGGAGGAGATTGAGGGTCAGGATTGGAGGAAGGGAGGAGATTGAGGGTCAGGATTGGAGGGAAGGGAGGAGATTGAGGGTCAGGATTGGAGGGAAGGGAGGAGTTTGAGGGTCAGGATTGGAGGGAAGGGAGGAGATTGAGGGTCAGGATTGGAGGGAAGGGAGGAGATTGAGGGTCAGGATTGGAGGGAAGGGAGGAGATTGAGGGTCAGAATTGGAGGGAAGGGGGAGGTTTGAGGGCCAGGATTGGAGGGAAGGGAGGAGATTGAGGGTCAGAATTGGAGGGAAGGGGAGATTGAGGGTCAGAATTGGAGAGAAGGGGGAGATTGAGGGTCAGGATTGGAGGGAAGGGAGGAGTTTGAGGGTCAGGATTGGAGGGAAGGGAAGTTTGAGGGCCAGGATTGGAGGGAAGGGAGGAGATTGAGGGTCAGGATTGGAGGGAAGGGAGGAGATTGAGGGTCAGGATTGGAGGGAAGGGAGGAGTTTGAGGGGGTCAGGATTGGAGGGAAGGGGGAGATTGAGGGTCAGGATTGGGGGAAGGGGGAGATGAGGGCCAGGATTGGAGGGAAGGGGGAGATTGAGGGTCAGGATTGGAGGGAAGGGAGGAGATTGAGGGTCAGAATTGGTGGGAAGGGGGAGATTGAGGGCCAGGATTGGAGGGAAGGGGGGAGATTGAGGGTCAGAATTGGAGGGAAGGAGGAGATTGAGGGTCAGAATTGGAGAGAAGGGGGAGTTTGAGGGTCAGGATTGGAGGAAGGGAGGAGATTGAGGGTCAGAATTGGAGGGAAGGGGGAGATTGAGGGTCAGAATTGGAGAGAAGGGGAGATTGAGGGTCAGGATTGGAGGAAGGAGGAGATTGAGGGTAAGGATTGGAGGGAAGGGAGGAGTTTGAGGGGGTCAGGATTGGAGGGAAGGGAGGAGATTGAGGGTCAGGATTGGAGGAAGGGAAGAGATTGAGGGTCAGGATTGGAGGGAAGGGCGAGTTTGAGGGCCAGGATTGGAGGGAAGGGAGGAGATTGAGGGTCAGGATTGGAGGGAAGGGAGGAGTTTGAGGGTCAGGATTGGAGGGAAGGGGAAGTTTGAGGGCCAGGATTGGAGGGAAGGCAGGAGATTGAGGGTCAGGATTGGAGGGAAGGGGGAGATTGAGGGCCAGGATTGGAGGGAAGGGGGAGATTGAGGGTGAGGATTGGAGGGAAGGGGGAGATTGAGGGGTCAGAATTGGAGAGAAGGGAGGAGTTTGAGGGGTCAGGATTGGGGGAAGGGGGAGTTTGAGGGTCAGGATTGGGGGAAGGGGGAGATTGAGGGTCAGGATTGGAGGGAAGGGGGAGATTGAGGGTCAGGATTTGAGGGAAGGGAGGAGATTGAGGGGGTCAGGATTGGAGGAAGGGGGAAGATTGGGGGCCAGGATTGGAGGGAAGGGGGAGATTGAGGGCCAGGATTGGAGGGAAGGGAGGAGTTTGAGGGGGTCAGGATTGGAGGGAAGGGGGAGTTTGAGGGTCAGGATTGGGGGAAGGGGGAGATTGAGGGTCAGGATTGGAGGGAAGGGGGAGATTGAGGGTCAGGATTGGAGGAAGGGAGGAGTTTGAGGGGGTCAGGATTGGAGGGAAGGGAGGAGATTGAGGGTCAGGATTGGAGGGGAAGGGAGGAGATTGAGGGTCAGGATTGGAGGGAAGGGAGGAGATTGAGGGGTCAGGATTGAGGGACAGGAGGAGATTGAGGGTCAGGATTGGAGGGAAGGGAGGAGTTTGAGGGTCAGGATTGGAGGGAAGGAGGAGATTGAGGGTCAGGATTGGAGGGAAGGGAGGAGATTGAGGGTCAGGATTGGAGGAAGGGAGGAGATTGAGGGTCAGGATTGGAGGGAAGGGAGGAGGAGATTGAGGGTCAGGATTGGAGGGGAGGAGGAGATTGAGGGGTCAGGATTGGAGGGACAGGAGGAGATTGAGGGTCAGGATTGGAGGGAAGGGAGGAGTTTGAGGGTCAGGATTGGAGGGAAGGGAGGAGATTGAGGGTCAGGATTGGAGGGAAGGAGGAGATTGAGGTCAGGATTGGAGGGAAGGGAGGAGATTGAGGGTCAGATTGGAGGGAAGGGAGGAGTTTGAGGGTCAGGATTGGAGGGAAGGGAGGAGATTGAGGGTCAGGATTGGAGGGAAGGGAGGAGATTGAGGGTCAGGATTGGAGGGAAGGGAGGAGATTGAGGGTCAGAATTGGAGGGAAGGGGGAGATTGAGGGCCAGGATTGGAGGGAAGGGGGAGATTGAGGGTCAGAATTGGAGGGAAGGGGGGAGATTGAGGGTCAGAATTGGAGGGAAGGGGGAGATTGAGGGTCAGAATTGGAGAGAAGGGGAGAGTTGAGGGTCAGGATTGGAGGGAAGGGAGGAGATTGCGGGTCAGGATTGGAGGGAAGGGAGGAGATTGAGGGTCAGGATTGGAGGAAGGGAGGAGATTGAGGGTCAGGATGGAGGGAAGGGAGGAGATTGAGGGTCAGGATTGGAGAGAAGGAGGAGATTGAGGGTCAGATTGGAGGGGAGGAGATTGAGGGTCAGGATTGGAGGGAAGGGAGGAGATTGAGGGTCAGAATTGGAGGGAAGGGAGGAGATTGAGGGTCAGAATTGGAGGGAAGGGGGAGATTGAGGGCCAGGATTGGAGGGAAGGGGGAGATTGAGGGTCAGAATTGGAGGGAAGGGAGGAGATTGAGGGTCAGGATTGGAGGAAGGGAAGAGATTGAGGGTCAGGATTGGAGGGAAGGGGGAGTTTGAGGGCCAGGATTGGAGGGAAGGGAGGAGATTGAGGGTCAGAATTGGAGGGAAGGGGAGATTGAGGGTCAGAATTGGAGAGAAGGGGGAGATTGAGGGTCAGGATTGGAGGGAAGGGAGGAGTTTGAGGGTCAGGATTGGAGGAAGGGGAAGTTTGAGGGCCAGGATTGGAGGAAAGGGAGGAGATTGAGGGTCAGGATTGGAGGGAAGGGAGGAGATTGAGGGTCAGGATTGGAGGGAAGGAGGAGTTTGAGGGGGTCCAGGATTGGAGGGAAGGGGGAGATTGAGGGTCAGGATTGGGGGAAGGGGAGATTGAGGGCCAGGATTGGAGGGAAGGGGGAGATTGAGGGTCAGGATTGGAGGGAAGGGAGGAGATTGAGGGTCAGAATTGGAGGGAAGGGGGAGATTGAGGGCCAGGATTGGAGGGAAGGGGGAGATTGAGGGTCAGAATTGGAGGGAAGGGGGAGATTGAGGGTCAGAATTGGAGAGAAGGGGGAGTTTGAGGGTCAGGATTGGAGGGAAGGGAGGAGATTGAGGGTCAGAATTGGAGGGAAGGGGGAGATTGAGGGTCAGAATTGGAGAGAAGGGGAGATTGGGGGTCAGGATTGGAGGGAAGGGAGGAGATTGAGGGTAAGGATTGGAGGGAAGGGAGGAGTTTGAGGGGGTCAGGATTGGAGGGAAGGGAGGAGATTGAGGGTCAGGATTGGAGGGAAGGGAAGAGATTGAGGGTCAGGATTGGAGGGAAGGGGGAGTTTGAGGGCCAGGATTGGAGGGAAGGGAGGAGATTGAGGGTCAGGATTGGAGGGAAGGGAGGAGTTTGAGGGTCAGGATTGGAGGGAAGGGGAAGTTTGAGGGCCAGGATTGGAGGGAAGGGAGGAGATTGAGGGTCAGGATTGGAGGGAAGGGGGAGATTGAGGGCCAGGATTGGAGGGAAGGGGGAGATTGAGGGTCAGAATTGGAGGGAAGGGGGAGATTGAGGGTCAGAATTGGAGAGAAGGGAGGAGTTTGAGGGGGTCAGGATTGGAGGGAAGGGGGAGTTTGAGGGTCAGGATTGGGGGAAGGGGGAGATTGAGGGTCAGGATTGGAGGAAGGGGGAGATTGAGGGTCAGGATTTGAGGGAAGGGAGGAGATTGAGGTGGTCAGGATTGGAGGGAAGGGGGAGATTGGGGGCCAGGATTGGAGGGAAGGGGGAGATTGAGGGCCAGGATTGGAGGAAGGAGGAGTTTGAGGGGGTCAGGATTGGAGGGAAGGGGGAGTTTGAGGGTCAGGATTGGGGAAGGGGGAGATTGAGGGTCAGGATTGGAGGGAAGGGGGAGATTGAGGGTCAGGATTGGAGGGAAGGGAGGAGTTTGAGGGGGTCAGGATTGGAGGGAAGGGAGGAGATTGAGGGTCAGGATTGGAGGGAAGGGAAGAGATTGAGGGTCAGGATTGGAGGGAAGGGGGAGTTTGAGGCCAGGATTGGAGGGAAGGGAGGAGATTGAGGGTCAGAATTGGAGGGAAGGGGGAGATTGAGGGTCAGAATTGGAGAGAAGGGGGAGATTGAGGGTCAGGATTGGAGGAAGGGAGGAGTTTGAGGGTCAGGATTGGAGAGAAGGAGGAGATTGAGGGTCAGAATTGGAGGGAAGGAGAGGAGTTTGAGGGACAGGATTGGAGGGAAGGGAAGAGATTGAGGGCCAGTATTGGAGGGAAGGGAGGAGATTGAGGGTCAGAATTGGAGGGAAGGGGGAGATTGAGGGCCAGGATTGAGGGAAGGGGAGAGATTGAGGGTCAGAATTGGAGAGAAGGGGGGAGATTGAGTGTCAGAATTGGAGGGAAGGGGGAGATTGAGGGTCAGAATTGGAGGGAAGGGGGAGATTGAGGGTCAGAATTGGAGAGAAGGGGAGATTGAGGGTCAGATTAGAGGGAAGGGAGGAGATTGAGGGTCAGGATTGGAGGGAAGGGGGAGATTGAGGGCCAGGATTGGGGGAAGGGAGGAGATTGAGTGTCAGGATTGGAGGGAAGGGGGAAATTGAGGGTCAGGATTTGAGGGAAGGGAGGAGATTGAGGGTCAGGATTGGGGGAAGGGAGGAGATTGAGGGTCAGGATTGGAGAGAAGGAGGAGATTGAGGGTCAGGATTGGAGGGAAGGGAGGAGATTGAGGGTCAGGATTGGAGGGAAGGGAGGAGATTGAGGGTCAGCATTGGAGGGAAGGGAGGAGATTGAGGGTCAGGATTGGAGGGAAGGGGGAGATTGACGGTCAGAATTAGAGGGAAGGAAGAGATTGAGGTCAGAATTGGAGGGGCGGGAGGAGTATGAGGGTCAGAATTGGAGGGACGTTTGGAGTTTGAGGGTTCAGAATTGGAGGAAGGGAGGAGTTTGAGGGTCTGAACTGGAGGGAGGAGGGAAGTACTTTCGAGGAGGGAAGGGGCCGGGAGGAGGTTGTCATCAGAACCGGGGGCAATGGGCGAATTTGGCACGTAGGGAATAGGAAGGGAGGAGTTCGAGGTTCAGGGTTAAATGGAAGGAGGAGGGTTTGGACGGTAGGGGAAAGAGGAGGAGTTTGAGGGTCAGTATTGGAGAGAAGGGAGGAATTTGGGAGATCAGGATTGGAGGGAGGAGGGTGATGGGGATAAAGAACCAGCAGAATAGAAACCGCCTTGGAGTCTATAAACTACTGACATTTATTAGTAACTACGCCATAGGGTAATATAAATGTAGATAAATCAAACAGGTTAGCAATGATTATATATAAAAGTAAATGTGGAATATATGTGTGTGAAAACCAAGCTTCTTTACGTCTAGGGGTAAAAAGATACAGTCTGACGATGATGAGTAAAGATCAGTTCAGTTCAGCTCGTGGCGTGTAGTTGAGTAGTGATGGAGAGAGAGGGAGAGATTTGAGTCTTCAGGTGAGCTGATGCTGTCGATCTCCTCGTCGTCCTCCGAAATCCTAACAAGCCACCGACTGTGACTTTATCCGGGGTACCGGTCTCCTGTGGTGAAGCTATCACCCAGGCGAGGGTGGACACATAGACGACTCCCCCACCAGTCGACCCCTTCTCCTCAAACTGGAATAGCAATTTGGATCGATCCGCCTGATCGATCCTCCAAATCCCACTTTCTCTCCGGGCACAGCAATGCTCATTCAGTGTCCAGATCATGTGTCTGAGGTCTGTATCATCTGACCTCCCATTTATTTCACCGGGCTGAGCATCACCTGTCATTCAACGAGTCCCTCCTTCCTTTGCCTGGGAAGAAATGCACAAACAGGCAACAAGTCCTTGAAATTAACATCGACAATGTCCCCTCGGTCACCATCGCAACTTTCGAGCTGCCCGGTGCAGTCTCCAAACCCAACTCAGTAGAAATCCAAAGTTTCTTCCAATGCCTTAAAGTGGCAGTCCAACCGCTAATCTTCGTCTCTCTCTCTCTCTCTCTCTGTCTCTGTCTTTCGGAAAGCAACACATCGGTGGTAAATAACGCTGTCTCTCTCTCTCCTCTCCAAACAAACCATCAATAATAAATGACTCTCTCTGCTCCCATCCAACCGTTAATAGGGGCACTCTTGGATCCCCTCACAATTGGAGAGGAGGGGAGATTTGAGGGGTCAGGATTGGAGGGAAGGGAGGAGTTTGAGGGTCGGGATTGGAGGGAAGGGAGGAGATTGAGGGTCAGGATTGGGGGAAGGGAGGAGATTGAGTGTCAGGATTGGAGGGAAGGGGGAAATTGAGGGTCAGGATTTGAGGGAAGGGAGGAGATTGAGGGTCAGGATTGGAGGGAAGGGAGGAGATTGAGGGTCAGGATTGGAGGGAAGGGAGGAGATTGAGGATCAGAATTGGAGGGACAGGAGGAGATTTAGGGTCAGGATTGGAGGGAAGGGAGGAGATTTAGGGTCAGGATTGGAGGGAAGGGAAGAGATTGAGGGTCAGGATTGGAAGGAAGGGAGGAGATTGAGGGTCAGGATTGGAGGGATGGAGGAGATTGAGGGTCAGAATTGGAGGGACGGGAGGAGTTTAAGGGGTCAGAATTGGGAAGGGAGGAGATTGAGGGTCAGGATTGGAGGGAAGGGGGAGATTGAGGGTCAGGATTGGAGGGAAGGGGAGATTGAGGGTCAGGATTGGAGGGAAGAGGGAGTTTGAGGGTCAGAATTGCAGGGAAGGGAGGAGTTTGAGGGTCAGGATTGGAGGGAAGGGAGGAGATTGAGGGTCAGGATTGGAGGGAAGGGGGAGTTTGAGGGGTCAGGATTGGAGGAAGGGAGGAGATTGAGGGTCAGGATTGGAGGGAAGGGGGAGATTGAGGGTCAGAATTGGAGGGAAGGGGGAGATTGAGGGCCAGGATTGGAGGGAAGGGGGAGATTGAGGGTCAGAATTGGAGGGAAGGGGGAGGTGAGGGTCAGAATTGGAGGGAAGGGGGAGATTGAGGGTCAGAATTGGAGGGAAGGGGGAGATTGAGGGTCAGAATTGGAGAGAAGGGGGAGATTGACGGTCAGGATTGGAGGGAAGGGAGGAGATTGAGGGTCAGGATTGGAGGGAAGGGAAGAGAGTGAGGGTCAGGATTGGAAGGAAGGGAGAGATTGAGGGTCAGGATTGGAGGGAAAGGAGGAGATTGAGGGTCAGAATTGGAGGGACGGGAGGAGTTTAAGGGGTCAGAATTGGGAAGGGAGGAGATTGAGGGTCAGGATTGGAGGGAAGGGAGGAGATTGAGGGTCAGGATTGGAGGGAAGGGGGAGATTGAGGGTCAGGATTGGAGGGAAGGGGAGTTTGAGGGAGTCAGGTGGGAGGGAAGGGAGGAGATTGAGGGTCAGGATTGGAGGGAAGGGAGGAGATTGAGGGTCAGGATTGGAGGGAAGGGGGAGTTTGAGGGTCAGAATTGGAGGAAGGGAGGGGATTGAGGGTCAGAATTGGAGAGAAGGGGAGTTTGAGGGTCAGGATTGGAGGGAAGGGGGAGATTGAGGGTCAGGATTGGAGGGAAGGGGAGATTGAGGGTCAGAATTGGAGGGAAGGGGGAGATTGAGGGTCAGGATTGGAGGGAAGGGGGAGATTGAGGGTCAGAAATTGGAGGGAAGGGGGAGATTGAGGGTCAGGATTGGAGGGAAGGGAGGAGATTGAGGGTCAGAATTGGAGGAAGGGAGGGATTGAGGGTCAGAATTGGAGAGAAGGGGGAGTTTGAGGGTCAGGATTGGAGGGAAGGGGGAGTTTGAGGGTCAGAATTGGAGAAGGGAGGGGATTGAGGGTCAGAATTGGAGAGAAGGGGGAGTTTGAGGGTCAGGATTGGAGGGAAGGGGGAGTTTGAGGGTCTGGATTGGAGGGAAGGGAGGAGATTGAGGGTCAGAATTGGAGGGAAGGGGGAGTTTGAGGGTCAGGATTGGAGGGAAGGGGGAGATTGACGGTCAGGAGTTGGAGGGAAGGGAGGAGATTGAGGGCCAGGATTGGAGGGAAGGGAGGAGTTTGAGGGGGTCAGGATTGGAGGGAAGGGAGGAGATTGAGGGTCAGGATTGGAGGGAAGGGGGAGTTTGAGGTCAGAATTG
>NW_027275415.1:0-59456 GCF_030028105.1 Mobula birostris
GAGTGTGGGTACAAAGTACAGCGTGGAACAGGCAGAATGTGGGTGCAGAGTACAGTGTGGTAAGGGGCGAGTGTGGGTACAGGGTACTGTGTGCTACAGGGAGAGTGTTGTACAGAGTACAGTGTGGTACAGGGAGAGTGTGGGTACAGGGTACTGTGTGCTACAGGGAGAGTGTTGTACAGAGTACAGTGTGGTACAGGGAGAGTGTGGGTACAGGGTACAGTATGGTACAGGGAGAGCGTGGGTACAGATCACAGCGTGGTACACGGAGAGTGTGGGTACAGAGTGCAGTATGGTACCGGGTACAGTGTGGTACAGGGAGGGAATGGTACAGAGTACAGTGTGGTACAGGGAGAGTGTGGTACAGAGTACAGTGTGGTACAGGGAGAATGTGGTACAGGGTACAGTGTGGTACAGGGAGAGTGTGGTACAGAGTACAGTGTGGTACAGGGAGAATGTGGTACAGGGTACAGTGTGGTACAGGGAGAGTGTGGGTACAGAGTACAGTGTGGTACAGAGTGCAGTGTGGTACAGGGAGAGTGTGGTACAGAGTACAGTGTGGTACAGGGAGAATGTGGTACAGAGTACAGTGTGGTATAGGGAGAGTGTGGTACAGAGTACAGTGTGGTATAGGGAGAGTGTGGTACAGAGGACAGTGTGTTACAGCAAGAGTGTGGGTACAGAGTGCAGTGTGGTACAGGGTACAGTGTGGTACAGGGAGAGTGTGGTACAGAGGGCAATGTGGTACAGCAAGAGTGTGGGTACAGAGTGCAGTGTGGTACAGGGTACAGTGTGGTACAGGGAGAGTGTGGTACAGAGTACAGTGTGGTACAGGGAGAGTGTGGGTACAGGGTACAGTGTGGTACAGGAAGAGTGTTGTACAGAGTACAGTGTGTTACATGGAGAGTGTGGGTACAGAGTACAGTGTGGTACAGGAAGAGTGTGGATACAGAGTACAGTGTGGTACAGGGAGAGTGTGGGTATAGGGCAGACTGTGGTACAGGGTTTGTGTGGTACAGAGTACAGTGTGGTACAGCGAGAGTGTGGTTCAGAGTACAGTGTAGTACAGGGAGAGTGTGGGTACAGGGTACAGTGTGGTACAGGGAGAGTGTGGGTACAAGGTACAGTGTGGTACAGGGAGAGTGTGGGTATAGGGCAGACTGTGGTACAGGGTTTGTGTGGTACAGAGTACAGTGTGGTACAGCGAGAGTGTGGTTCAGAGTACAGTGTAGTACAGGGAGAGTGTGGGTACAGGGTACAGTGTGGTACAGGGAGAGTGTGGGTACAAGGTACAGTGGGATACAGGGAGATTGTGGGTACAGAGTGCAGTGTTGTACATGGAGAGCGTTGTACAGAGTACAGCATGGTACAGGGAGAGTGTGGTACAGGGTACAGTGTGGTATAGGGAGAATGTGGTACAGAGTACAGTGTGGTACAGGGAGAGTGTGGGTACAGAGTACAGTGTGGTACAGGGAGAGTGTTGTATAGAGTACAGTGTGTTACAGGGAGAGTGTGGGTACAGAGTATAGTGTGGTACAGGGAGAGTGTGGGTATAGAGTACACTGTGGTACACGGAAAGTGTGGGTACAGAGTACAGTGTGATACAGGAAGAGTGTGGGTACAGAGTACAGTGTGGTACAGGGAGAGTGTGGTGCAGTGTACTGTGTGGTACAGAGAGAGTGTGGCACAGGGAGAGTGTGGGTACAGTGTGGTACAGGGAGAGTGTGGTACAGTGATAGTGTGGTACAGAGTACAGTGTGATACAGGGAGAGTGTGGGTACAGAGTACAGTGTGGTACAGGGAGAGTGTGGGTACAAGGTACAGTGTGATACAGGGAGAGTGTTGTACAGAGTACAGTGTGGTACAGGGAGAGTGTGGGTACAGGGTACTGTGTGCTACAGGGAGAGTGTTGTACAGAGTACAGTGTGGTACAGGGAGAGTGTGGGTACAGGGTACAGTATGGTACAGGGAGAGCGTGGGTACAGATCACAGCGTGGTACACGGAGAGTGTGGGTACAGAGTGCAGTATGGTACCGGGTACAGTGTGGTACAGGGAGGGAATGGTACAGAGTACAGTGTGGTACAGGGAGAGTGTGGTACAGAGTACAGTGTGGTACAGGGAGAATGTGGTACAGGGTACATTGTGGTACAGGGAGAGTGTGGTACAGAGTACAGTGTGGTACAGGGAGAATGTGGTACAGGGTACAGTGTGGTACAGGGAGAGTGTGGGTACAGAGTACAGTGTGGTACAGAGTGCAGTGTGGTACAGGGAGAGTGTGGTACAGAGTACAGTGTGGTACAGGGAGAATGTGGTACAGAGTACAGTGTGGTATAGGGAGAGTGTGGTACAGAGTACAGTGTGGTATAGGGAGAGTGTGGTACAGAGGACAGTGTGTTACAGCAAGAGTGTGGGTACAGAGTGCAGTGTGGTACAGGGTACAGTGTGGTACAGGGAGAGTGTGGTACAGAGGGCAATGTGGTACAGCAAGAGTGTGGGTACAGAGTGCAGTGTGGTACAGGGTACAGTGTGGTACAGGGAGAGTGTGGGTACAGGGTACAGTGTGGTACAGGAAGAGTGTTGTACAGAGTACAGCGTGGTACAGGGAGAGTGTGGGTATAGGGCAGACTGTGGTACAGGGTTTGTGTGGTACAGAGTACAGTGTGGTACAGCGAGAGTGTGGGTACAGAGTACAGTGTGGTACAGGGTACAGTGTGTTACATGGAGAGTGTGGGTACAGAGTACAGTGTGGTACAGGGAGAGTGTGGGTACAGAGTACAGCGTGGTACAGGGAGAGTGTGGGTATAGGGCAGACTGTGGTACAGGGTTTGTGTGGTACAGAGTACAGTGTGGTACAGCGAGAGTGTGGTTCAGAGTACAGTGTAGTACAGGGAGAGTGTGGGTACAGGGTACAGTGTGGTACAGGGAGATTGTGGGTACAGAGTGCAGTGTTGTACATGGAGAGCGTTGTACAGAGTACAGCATGGTACAGGGAGAGTGTGGTACAGGGTACAGTGTGGTATAGGGAGAATGTGGTACAGAGTACAGTGTGGTACAGGGAGAGTGTGGGTACAGAGTACAGTGTGGTACAGGGAGAGTGTGGTTATAGAGTACAGTGTGGTACAGGGAGAGTGTGGTACAGGGTACAGTGTGGTACAGGGAGAGTGTGGTACAGGGTACAGTGTGGTACAGGGAGAGTGTGGTACAGGGTACAGTGTGGTACAGGGAGAGTATGGTACAGAGTATAGTGTGGTGCAGGGAGAGTGTGGTACAGAGTACACTGTGGTACAGCAAGAGTGTGGGTACAGGGTACAGTATGGTACAGGGAGAGTGTGGGTACAGAGTACAGTGTGGTACACGGAGAGTGTGGGTACAGAGTACAGTGTGGTACAGGGAGAGTGTGGTACAGAGTACAGTGTGGCACAGGGAGAGTGTGGTACAGAGTACAGTGTTGTACAGGGAGTGTGTGGTACAGAGTACATTGTGGTACAGGGAGAGTGTGGGTACAGGGTACAGTGTGGTACAGGAAGAGTGTGGATACAGAGTACAGTGTGGTACAGGGAGAGTGTGGTACAGAGTACAGTGTGGCACAGGGAGAGTGTGGGTACAGTGTGGTACAGGGAGAGTGTGGTACAGGGTTCAGTGTGGTACAGGGATAGTGTGGTACAGAGTACAGTGTGGTACAGGGAGAGTGTTGTACAGAGTACGGCATGGTACAGGGAGAGTGTGGTTCAGCGTACAGTGTGGTATGGGGAGAGTGTGGGTAAAGGGTACAGTGTGGTACAGGGAGAGTGTTGTACAGAGTACAGTGTGGTACAGGGAGAGTGTGGGTACAGAGTACAGTGTGGTACAGGGAGAGTGTGTGTACAGAGTGCAGCGCGGTACAGGGAGAGTGTGGTACAGGGTACTGTGTGGTACAGGGAGAGTGTGGGTACAGAGTACAGTGTGGTACAGGGAGAGTTATGGTACAGAGTGCAGCGCGGTACAGGGAGAGTGTGGCACAGGGTACTGTGTGATATAGGGAGAATGTGGGTACAGAGTACAGCGTGGTACAGGGAGAGTGTAGTACAGGGTACAGTGTGGTACAGGGAGAGTTTGGTACAGAGTACACTGTGGTACAGCGAGAGTGTGGGTACAGGGTACAGTATGGTACAGGGAGAGCTTGGGTACAGAGTACAGCGTGGTAGACGGAGAGTGCGGGTAGAGAGTGCAGTGTGGTACAGGGTACAGTGTGGTAAAGGGAGAGTGTGGGTACAGGGTACACTGTGGTACAGGGAGAGTGTGGGTACGGAGTAAACTATGGTAAAGGGAGTGCGTGGTACAGGGTACAGTGTGGTACAGGGAGAGTGTGGTACAGAGTACAGTGTGGTACAGGGAGAGGGTGGTACAGAGTACAGTGTGGTACAGGGAGAGTGTGGTACAGAGTACAGTGTGGTACAGGGAGAGTGTGGTAGAGGGTAAAGGGTGGTACAGGGAGAGTGTGGGCACAGATTACAGTGTGGTATGGGGAGAGTGTGGGTAAAGGGTACAGTGAGGTACAGGGAGAGCGTGGGTAAAGAGTACAGTGTGGTACAGGGAGAGTGTGGTACAGGGGACAGTGTGGTACAGGGAGAGTGTGGTACAGCGGACAGTGTGGTACAGGGAGAGTGTGGGTACAGATTACAGTGTGGTATGGGGAGAGTGTGGGTAAAGGGTACAGTGTGGTACAGGGAGAGGGTTGTACAGAGTACAGTGTGTTACAGGGAGAGTGTGGGTACAGAGTACAGTGTGGTACAGGGAGAGTGTGTGTACAGAGTGCAGCGCGGTACAGGGAGAGTGTGGTACAGGGTACTGTGTGGTATAGGGACAATGTGGGTACAGAGTACAGTGTGGTACAGGGAGAGTGTAGTACAGGGTACAGTGTGGTACAGGGAGAGTGTGGTACAGAGTACACTGTGGTACAGCGAGAGTGTGGGTACAGGGTACAGTATGGTACAGGGAGAGCGTGGGTACAGAGTACAGCGTGGTAGACGGAGAGTGCGGGTAGAGAGTGCAGTGTGGTACAGGGTATAGTGTGGTAAAGGGAGAGTGTGGGTACAGGGTACACTGTGGTACAGGGAGAGTGTGGGTACAGAGTAAACTGTGGTAAAGGGAGAGCGTGGTACAGGGTACAGTGTGGTACAGGGAGAGTGTTGTACAGAGTACAGTGTGGTACAGGGAGAGTTATGGTACAGAGTGCAGCGCGGTACAGGGAGAGTGTGGCACAGGGTACTGTGTGATATAGGGAGAATGTGGGTACAGAGTACAGTGTGGTACAGGGAGAGTGTAGTACAGGGTACAGTGTGGTACAGGGAGAGTTTGGTACAGAGTACACTGTGGTACAGCGAGAGTGTGGGTACAGGGTACAGTATGGTACAGGGAGAGCTTGGGTACAGAGTACAGCGTGGTAGACGGAGAGTGCGGGTAGAAAGTGCAGTGTGGTACAGGGTACAGTGTGGTAAAGGGAGAGTGTGGGTACAGGGTACACTGTGGTACAGGGAGAGTGTGGGTACGGAGTAAACTATGGTAAAGGGAGTGCGTGGTACAGGGTACAGTGTGGTACAGGGAGAGTGTGGTACAGAGTACAGTGTGGTACAGGGAGAGGGTGGTACAGAGTACAGTGTGGTACAGCGAGAGTGTGGGTACAGGGTAGAGTATGGTACAGTGACTGTGTGGGTATAGAGTACAGCATGGTACACGGAGAGTGTGGCTACAGAGTGCAGTGTGGTATGGGGTACAGTGTGGTACATTGAGAGTGTGGGTACAGGGTACAGTGTGGTACAGGAGAGTATGGTACTGAGTACAGTGTGGTACAGGGAGAGTGTGGTACAGAGTACAGTGTGGTACAGCGAGAGTGTGGGTACAGAGTAAAGTGTGGTACAGGGAGAGTGTGGTAGAGGGTAAAGGGTGGTACAGGGAGAGTGTGGGTACAGATTACAGTGTGGTATGGGGAGACTGTGGGTAAAGGGTACAGTGTGGTACAGGGAGAGTGTGGGTAAAGAGTACAGTGTGGTACAGGGAGAGTGTGGTACAGGGGACAGTGTGGTACAGGGAGAGTGTGGGTACAGATTACAGTGTGGTATGGGGAGAGTGTGGGTAAAGGGTACACTGTGGTACAGGAAGAGTGTTGTACAGAGTACAGTTTGTTAGAGGGAGAGTGTGGGTACAGAGTACAGTGTGGTACACGGAGAGTGTGGGTACAGAGTGCAGTGTGGTACAGGGAGAGTGTGGTACAGAGTACAGTGTGGTACAGGGAGTGTGTGGTACAGAGTACAGTGTGGTACAGGGAGAGTGTGGGTACAGGTTACAGTGTGGTACAGGAAGAGTGTGGGTACAGAGTACAGTGTGGTACAGGGAGAGTGTGGGTACAGAGTACAGCGTGGTACAGGGAGAGTGTGGTACAGGGTACTGTGTGGTACAGGGAGAATGTGGGTACAGTGTAATGTGTGGTACAAGGAGAATGTGGGTACAGAGTACAGTGTGGTACAGGGAGAGTGTGGGCACAGAATACTGCGCGGTACAGGGAGAGTGTGGTACAGGGTACTGTGTGGTACAGGGAGAATGTGGGTACAGAGTACAGTGTGGTACAGGGAGAGTGTAGTACAGGGTACAGTGTGGTACAGGGAGAGTGTGGTACAGAGTACAGTGTGGTACAGCGAGAGTGTGGGTAGAGGGTACAGTATGGTGCAGGGAGAGCGTGGGTACAGAGTACAGCGTGGTACACGGAGAGTGCGGGTAGAGAGTGCAGTGTGGTATAGGGTACAGTGTGGTAAAGGGAGAGTCTGGGTACAGGGTACACAATGGTACAGGGAGAGTGTGGGTACAGAGTAAACTGTGGTAAAGGGAGAGCGTGGTACAGGGTACAGTGTGGTACAGGGAGAGTGTGGTACAGAGTACAGTGTGGTACAGGGAGAGTGTGGTACAGAGTACAGTGTGGTACAGCGAGAGTGTGGGTACAGGGTAGAGTATGGTACAGGGACTGTGCGGGTATAGATTACAGCGTGGTACACGGAGAGTGTGGCTACAGAGGGCAGTGTGGTATGGGGTACAGTGTGGTACATTGAGAGTGTGGGTACAGGGTACAGTGTGGTACAGGGAGGGTATGGTACTGAGTACAGTGTGGTACAGGGAGAGTGTGGTACGGAGTACAGTGTGGTACAGGGAGAGTGTGGTACAGAGTACAGTGTGGTACAGGGAGAGTGTGGTACAGAGTACAGTGTGGTATAGGGAGAGTGTGGTACAGAGTACAGTGTGGTACAGGGAGAGTGTGGTACAGAGGACAGTGTGGTACAGCAAGAGTGTGGGTACAGAGTGCAGTGTGGTACAGGGTACAGTGTGGTACAGGGAGTGTGTGGTACAGAGTACAGTGTGGTACAGGGAGAGTGTGGTACAGAGGGCAGTGTGGTACAGCAAGAGTGTGGGTACAGAGTGCAGTGTGGTACAGGGTACAGTGTGGTACAGGGAGAGTGTGGGTACAGGGTACAGTGTGGTACAGGGAGAGTGTGGGTATAGGGCAGACTGTGGTACAGGGTTTGTGTGGTACAGAGTACAGTGTGGTACAGCGAGAGAGTGGTTCAGAGTACAGTGTAGTACAGGGAGAGTGTGGGTACAAGGTACAGTGGGATACAGGGAGATTGTGGGTACAGAGTGCAGTGTTGTACATGGAGAGTGTTGTACAGAGTACAGCATGGTACAGGGAGAGTGTGGTACAGGGTACATTGTGGTACAGGGAGAGTGTGGGTACAGAGTACAGTGTGGTACAGGGACAGTGTGGGTACAGAGTACAGTGTGGTACAGGGAGAGTGTGGTACAGAGTAGAGTGTTGTACATGGAGAGTGTTGTACAGAGTACAGCATGGTACAGGGAGAGTGTGGTACAGGGTACAGTGTGGTACAGGGACAGTGTGGGTACAGAGTACAGTGTGGTACAGGGAGAGTGTGGTACAGAGTACAGTGTGGTACACGGAGAGCGTGGGTACAGAGTGCAGTGTGGTACAGGTTACAGTGTGGTACAGGGAGAGTGTTGTATAGAGTACAGTGTGTTACAGGGAGAGTGTGGGTACAGAGTACACTGTGGTACAGGGAGAGTGCGGGTACAGAGTACAGTGTGGTACAGGGAGAGTGTGGTACAGAGTGCAGTGTGGTACAGGCACAGTGTGGTACAGGGAGAGTGTGGTACAGGGTACAGTGTGGTACAGGGAGAGTGTGGTACAGGGTACAGTGTGGTACAGGGAGAGTGTGGTACAGGGTACAGTGTGGTACAGGGAGAGTGTGGGTACAGGGTACAGTATGGTACACGGAGAGTGTGGGTACAGAGTGCAGTGTGGTACACGGAGAGTGTGGGTACAGAGTACAGTGTGGTACAGGGAGAGTATGGTACAGCGGACAGTGAGGTACAGGGAGAGTGTGGTACAGATTACAGTGTGGTATGGGGAGAGTGTGGGTAAAGGGTACACTGTGGTACAGGAAGAGTGTTGTACAGAGTACAGTTTGTTAGAGGGAGAGTGTGGGTACAGAGTACAGTGTGGTACAGGGAGAGTGTGGGTACAGAGTACAGTGTAGTACAGGGAGAGTGTGGTACAGAGTACAGTGTTGTACAGGGAGTGTGTGGTACAGAGTTCATTGTGGTACAGGGAGAGTGTGGGTACAGGGTACAGTGTGGTACAGGAAGAGTGTGGATACAGAGTACAGTGTGGTACAGGGAGAGTGTGGTACAGAGTACAGTGTGGCACAGGGAGAGTGTGGGTACAGTGTGGTACAGGGAGAGTGTGGTACAGGGTTCAGTGTGGTACAGGGATAGTGTGGTACAGAGTACAGTGTGGTACAGGGAGAGTGTTGTACAGAGTACGGCATGGTACAGGGAGAGTGTGGTTCAGCGTACAGTGTGGTACAGGGAGAGTGTGGGTGCAGAGTACAGTGTGGTACAGGGAGAGTGTGGGTACAGAGTACAGCATGGTACAGGGAGAGTGTGGGTACAGAGTGCGGTGTAGTACAGGGAGAGTGTGGTACAGAGTACAGTGTTGTACAGGGAGTGTGTGGTACAGAGTACATTGTGGTACAGGGAGAGTGTGGGTACAGGGTACAGTGTGGTACAGGAAGAGTGTGGATACAGAGTACAGTGTGGTACAGGGAGAGTGTGGGTACAGTGTGGTACAGGGAGAGTGTGGTACAGGGTTCAGTGTGGTACAGGGATAGTGTGGTACAGAGTACAGTGTGGTACAGGGAGAGTGTTGTACAGAGTACGGCATGGTACAGGGAGAGTGTGGTTCAGCGTACAGTGTGGTACAGGGAGAGTGTGGGTACAGAGTACAGTTTGTTAAAAGGATAGTGTGGGTACAGAGTACAGTGTGGTACAGGGAGATTGTGGGTACAGAGTACAGCGTGGTACAGGGAGAGTGTGGTACAGGGTACAGTGTGGTACAGGGAGTGTGTGGGTACAGTGTGGTAGAGGGAGAGTGTGGGTACAGAGTACCCTGTGGTGCAGCGAGAGAGTGGGTACCGAGTACAGTGTGATACAGGGAGAGTGTGTGTACAGACTACAGTGTGGTACAGGGAGAGTGTGGGTACAGAGTACAGTGTGGTACAGGCAGAATGTGGGTGCAGAGTACAGTTTGGTAAGGGGCGAGTGTGGGTACAGGGTACAGTGTGGTACAGGAAGAGTGTTGTACAGAGTACAGTGTGGTACAGGGAGAGTGTGGGTACAGAGTACAGTGTGGTACAGGGAGTGTGTGGGTACAGAGTAGAGTGTGGTACAGGGAGAGTGTGGGTACAGGGTAGAGTATGCTAAAGGGACTGTGCAGGTATAGATTACAGCATGGCACACGGAGAGTGTGGCTACAGAGTGCAGTGTGGTCTGGGGTACAGTGTGGTACATTGAGAGTGTGGGTACAGGATACAGTGTGGTACAGGGAGGGTATGGTACTGAGTACAGTCTGGTACAGGGAGAGTGTGGTACAGAGTACAGTGTGGTACAGGGAGAGTGTGGTACAGAGTACAGTGTGGTACAGGGAGAGTGTGGTAGAGGGTAAAGGGTGGTACACGGAGAGTGTGGGCACAGATTACAGTGTGGTATGGGGAGAGTGTGGGTAAAGGGTACAGTGAGGTACAGGGAGAGTGTGGGTAAAGAGTACAGTGTGGTACAGGGAGAGTGTGGTACAGGGGACAGTGTGGTACAGGGAGAGTGTGGTACAGCGGACAGTGTGGTACAGGGAGAGTGTGGGTACAGATTACAGTGTGGTATGGGGAGAGTGTGGGTAAAGGGTACAGTGTGGTACAGGGAGAGTGTGGTACAGAGTACAGTGTGGTACAGGGAGAATGTGGTACAGGGTACAGTGTGGTACAGGGAGAGTGTGGGTACAGGGTACAGTGTGATACAGGGAGAGTGTGGTACAGAGTACAGTGTGGTACAGGGAGAGTGTGGTACAGAGTATAGTGTGGTACAGTGAGAGTGTGGGTACAGGGTAAAGTATGGTAAAGGGAAAGTGTGGGTACAGAGTACAGCCTGGTTCATGGAGAGTGTGGGTACAGAGTGCAGTGTTGTACAGGGTTCTGTGTGGTACAGGGAGGGTATGGTACAGAGTACAGTGTGGTACAGGGAGAGTGTGGTACAGAGTACAGTGTGGTACAGGGAGAGTGTGGGTACAGAGTACAATGTGGTACTGGGAGAGTGTGGGTACAGGGTACAGTGTGGTACAGCAAGAGTGTGGGTACAGAGTGCAGTGTGGTACAGGGTACAGTGTGGTACAGGGAGAGTGTGGGTACAGGGTACAGTGTGGTTCAGGAAGAGTGTTGTACAGAGTACAGTGCGTTACATGGAGAGTGTGGGTACAGAGTACAGTGTGGTACAGGGAGTGTGTGGGTACAGAGTACAGTGTGGTACAGGGAGAGTGTGGGTACAGAGTGCAGCGTGGTACAGGGAGAGTGTGGTACAGAGTACAGTGTGGTACAGGGAGAGTGTGGTACAGAGTACAGTGTGGTACAGGGAGTGTGTGGGTACAGAGTACAGTGTGGTACAGGGAGAGTGTGGGTACAGAGTGCAGCGTGGTACAGGGAGAGTGTGGGTATAGGGCAGACTGTGGTACAGGGTTTGTGTGGTAAAGAGAACAGTGTGGTACAGCGAAAGTGTGGTTCAGAGTACAGTGTAGTACAGGGAGAGTGTGGGTACAAGGTACAGTGGGATACAGGGAGATTATGGGTACAGAGTGCAGTGTTGTACATGGAGAGTGTTGTACAGAGTACAGCATGGTACAGGGAGAATGTGGTACAGGGTACAGTGTGGTACAGGGAGAGTGTGGGTACAGAGTACAGTTTGTTAAAAGGATAGTGTGGGTACAGAGTACAGTGTGGTACAGGGAGAGTGTTGTACAGAGTACAGCATGGTACAGGGACAGTGTGGGTACAGAGTACAGTGTGGTACAGGGACAGTGTGGGTACAGAGTACAGTGTGGTACAGGGACAGTGTGGGTACAGAGTACAGTGTGGTACAGGGAGAGTGTGGTACAGAGTACAGCCTGGTACACGGAGAGCGTGGGTACAGAGTGCAGTGTGGTACAGGTTACAGTGTGGTACAGGGAGAGTGTTTTATAGAGTACAGTGTGTTACAGGGAGACTGTGGGTACAGAGTACACTGTGGTACAGGGAGAGTGCGGGTACAGAGTACAGTGTGGTACAGGGAGAGTGTGGTACAGAGTGCAGTGTGGTACAGGCACAGTGTGGTACAAGGAGAGTGTGGTACAGGGTACAGTGTGGTACAGGGAGAGTATGGTACAGAGTATAGTGTGGTACAGGGAGAGTGTGGTACAGAGTACACTGTGGTACATAAGAGTGTGGGTACAGGGTACAGTATGGTACAGGGAGAGTGTGGGTACAGAGTACAGTGTGGTACACGGAGAGTGTGGGTACAGAGTGCGGTGTAGTACAGGGAGAGTGTGGTACAGAGTACAGTGTTGTACAGGGAGTGTGTGGTACAGAGTACATTGTGGTACAGGGAGAGTGTGGGTACAGGGTACAGTGTGGTACAGGAAGAGTGTGGGTACAGAGTACAGTGTGGTACAGGGAGAGTGTGGTACAGAGTACAGCGTGGTACAGGGAGTGTGTGGGTGCAGACTAGAGTGTGGTACAGGGAGAGTGTGGTACAGGGAGAGTGTGGGTACAGTGTACAGAATGGTACAGGGGGAGTGTGGGTACAGGGTACAGTGTGGTACACGGAGCGTGAGGGTACAGGATACTTTGTGGTACAGGGAATGTGTGGTACAGAGTACAGTGTGGTACAGGGAGACTGTGGTACAGAGTACAGTGTGGTACAGGGAGAGTCTGTGTACAGGGTACAGTGTGATACAGGGAGAGTGTGGGTACTGAATACAGTGAGGTACAGGGAGAGTGTGGTACAGGGAGAGTGTGGTGCACATTACAGTGTGGTACAGGAGGAGTGTGGGTATAGATTGCAGCATGGTACAGGGAGTGTGTGTGTACCGAGTAGAGCACAGTACAGGGAGAGTGTGGGTATAGAGTAGAGTGTGGTGCAGGGAGAGAGTGGGTATAGACTACAGTGTGGTAGAGGGAGAGTGTGGGTACAGAGTACAGTGTGGTACAGGGAGAGTGTGGGTACAGAGTACAGTGTGGTACAGGGAGTGTGTGGGTACAGACTAGAGTGTGGTACAGGGAGAGTGTGGGTACAGAGTACAGTGTGGTACAGGAAGCGTGCGGGTACAGAGTACAGTGTGGTGCAGGGAGAGTGTGGTACAGAGTACAGTGTTGCACAGGGAGAGTGTGGTACAGAGTACCGCGTAGTACAGAGAGAGTGTGGTACATGTAGACTGTGGGTAAAGGGTACAGTGTGGTACAGGGAGAGTGTGGTACAGGGTACAGTGTGGTACAGGGAAAGTGTTGGTACAGAGTACAGTGTAGTACAGGGAGAGTGTGGTACAGGAAGCGTGCGGGTACAGAGTACAGTGTGGAACAGGGAGAGTGTGGGTACAGAGTACAGTGTGGTACAGGGAGACTGTGGGTACAGACTACATTGTGGTACTGGGAGAGTGTGGGCACAGAGTACAGCATGGTACATGGAGAGTGTGGGTACAGAGTCCAGTGTTGTGAAGGGAGAGTGTGGTTATTGGCGACAGTGTGGTACAAGGAGAGTGTGGGTATAGGGTACAGTGTGGTACAGGGAGAGTGTGTGTACAGAGTAGAGTGTGGAAAAGGGAGAGTGTGGCTACAGAGTACAGTGTGGTATGGGGTACAGTGTGGTATATTGAGAGTGTGGGTACAGAGTAAAGTGTGGTACAGGGAGAGTGTGGGTACAGAGTGCAGTGTGGTACAGGGAGAGTGTGGGTACAGAGTGCAGTGTGGTACAGGGAGAGTGTGGGTACAGAATACTGTGCGGTACAGGGAGAGTGTGGTACAGGGTACTGTGCGGTACAGGGAGAATGTGGGTACAGAGTACAGTGTGGTACAGGGAGAGTGTAGTACAGGGTACAGTGTGGTACAGGGAGAGTGTGGTACAGAGTACAGTGTGGTACAGCGAGTGTGTGGGTACAGTGTACAGTATGGTACAGGGAGAGCGTGGGTACAGAGTACAGCGTGGTACACGGAGAGTGCGGGTAGAGAGTGCAGTGTGGTATAGGGTACAGTGTGGTTAAGGGAGAGTGCGGGTTCAGGGTACACTGTGGTACAGGGAGAGTGTGGTACAGAGTACAGTGTGGTACAGCGAGAATGTGGGTACAGGGTAGAGTATGGTACAGGGACTGTGCGGGTATAGATTACAGCATGGTACACGGAGAGTGTGGCTACAGAGTGCAGTGTGGTATGGGGTACAGTGTGGTACATTGAGAGTGTGGGTACAGGGTACAGTGTGGTACAGGGAGGGTATGGTACTGAGTACAGTGTGGTACAGGGAGAGTGTGGTACAGAGTACAGTGTGGTACAGGGAGAGTGTGGCAGAGGGTAAAAGGTGGTACAGGGAGAGTGTGGGTACAGATTACAGTGTGGTATGGGGAGAGTGTGGGTAAAGGGTACAGTGTGGTACAGGGAGAGTGTGGGTAAAGAGTACAGTGTGGTACAGGGAGAGTGTGGTACAGGGGACAGTGTGGTACAGGGAGAGTGTGGTACAGCGGACAGTGTGGTACAGGGAGAGTGTGGGTACAGATTACAGTGTGGTATGGGGAGAGTGTGGGTAAAGGGTACAGTGTGGTACAGGGAGAGGGTTGTACAGAGTGCAGCGCGGTACAGGGAGAGTGTGGTACAGGGTACTGTGTGGTATAGGGAGAATGTGGGTACAGAGTACAGTGTGGTACAGGGAGAGTGTGGTACAGAGTACAGTGTGGTACAGGGAGAGTGTGGTTACAGAGTACAGCATGGTACAGGGAGAGTGAGGGTACAGTGTGCTACAGGGAGAGTGTGGGTAAAGAGTACCCTGTGTTACAGGGAGAGTGTGGTACAGGGGACAGTGTGGTACAGGGAGAATGTGGGTACAGAGTAAAGTGTGGTACAGGGAGAGTGTGGGTACAGAGTACAGTGTGGTACAGGGAGAGTGTGGGTACAGAGAACAGCGCGGTACAGGGAGAGTGTGGTACAGAGTACAGTGTGGTACAGGGAGAATGTGGGTACAGAGTACAATGTGGTACAGGGAGAGTGTAGTACAGGGTACAGTGTGGTACAGGGAGAGTGTGGTACAGAGTACAGTGTGGTACAGCGAGAGTGTGGGTACAGGGTACAGTGTGGTACAGGGAGAGTGTGGTACAGGGTACTGTGTGGTACAGGGAGAATGTGGGTACATAGTAAAGTGTGGTACAGCGAGAGTGTGGGTACAGGGTACAGTATGGTACAGGGACTGTGCGGGTATAGAGTACAGCATGGTAGACGGAGAGTGTGGCTACAGAGTGCAGTGTGGTATGGGGTACAGTGTGGTACATTGAGAGTGTGTGTACAGGGTACAGTGTGGTACAGGGAGAGTATGGGTACAGAGTACTGCGTGGTACAGGGAGAGTGTGGTATAGGGTACTGTGTGGTACAGGGAGAATGTGGGTACAGAGTATAGTGTGGTACAGGGAGAGTGTGGGTACAGGGTACAGTGGGGTACAGGGAGAGTGTGGGTACAGAATACTGCGCGGTACAGGGAGAGTGTGGTACAGGGTACTGTGTGGTACAGGGAGAGTGTGGTACAGAGTACAGTGTGGTACAGCGAGTGTGTGGGTACAGTGTACAGTATGGTACAGGGAGAGCGTGGGTACAGAGTACAGCGTGGTACACGGATAGTGCGGGTAGAGAGTGCAGTGTGGTATAGGGTACAGTGTGGTAATGGGAGAGTGTGGGTACAGGGTACACTGTGGTACAGGGAGAGTGTAGTACAGGGTACAGTGTGGTACAGGGAGATTGTGGGTACAGGGTACACTGTGGTACAGGGAGAGTGTGGGTACAGAGTAAACTGTGGTAAAGGGAGAGCGTGGTACAGGGTACAGTGTGGTACAGAGAGAGTGTGGTACAGGTAGAGTGTGGGTATAGGGTACAGTGTGGTACATGCAGAGTGTGGTACAGGGAGAGTGTGGGTACAGTGTACAGAATGGTACAGGGGGAGTGTGGGTACAGGGTACAGTGTGGTACACGGAGCGTGAGGGTACAGGATACTTTGTGGTACAGGGAATGTGTGGTACAGAGTACAGTGTGGTACAGGGAGACTGTGGTACAGAGTACAGTGTGGTACAGGGAGAGTCTGTGTACAGGGTACAGTGTGATACAGGGAGAGTGTGGGTACTGAATACAGTGAGGTACAGGGAGAGTGTGGTACAGGGAGAGTGTGGTGCACATTACAGTGTGGTACAGGAGGAGTGTGGGTATAGATTGCAGCATGGTACAGGGAGTGTGTGTGTACCGAGTAGAGCACGGTACAGGGAGAGTGTGGGTATAGAGTAGGGTGTGGTGCAGGGAGAGAGTGGGTATAGACTACAGTGTGGTACAGGGAGTGTGTGGGTACAGACTAGAGTGTGGTACAGGGAGTGTGTGGGTACAGAGTAGAGTGTGGTACAGGGAGAGTGTGGGTACAGTGTACAGTGTGGTACAGGGAGAGTGTGGGTACAGAGTACAGTGTGGTACAGGAAGCGTGCGGGTACAGAGTACAGTGTGGTGCAGGGAGAGTGTGGTACAGAGTACAGTGTGGTACAGGGAGTGTGTGGTACGGAGTACAGTGTGGTACAGGGAGAGTGTGGGTGCAGGGTACAGTGTGGTACAGGGAGAGTGTGGGTACAGAGTACAGTGTGGTGCAGGGAGAGTGTGGTACAGAGTACAGTGTGGTGCAGGGAGAGTGTGGGTCCAGAGCACAGTGTGGTGCAGGGAGAGTGTGGTACAGAGTACAGTGTGGTACAGAGAGAGTGTGGTACATGTAGACTGTGGGTAAAGGGTACAGTGTGGTACAGGGAGAGTGTGGTACAGGGTACAGTGTGGTCAGGGAGAGTGTGGGTACAGGGTACAGTGTGGTACAGGGAGAGTGTGGGTACAGAGTACAGTTTGTTACAGGGTGAGTGTGGGTACAGACTACAGTGTGGTACAGGGAGAGTGTGGGTACAGAGTAGAGTGTGGTACAGGGAGATTGTGGGTACAGAGTACAGCGTGGTACAGGGAGAGTGTGGGTACAGAGTACAGTGTGGTACAGGGAGAGAGTGGGTACAGAGTACAGCATGGTACAGGGAGAGTGTGGGTACAGTGTGGTACAGGGAGAGTGTGGGTACAGAGTACAGTGTGGTACAGGGAGAGAGTGGGTACAGAGTACAGCATGGTACAGGGAGAGTGTGGTACAGGGAGAGTGTGGGTACAGACTACAGTGTGGTACAGGGAGAGTGTGGGTACAGAGTACAGTGTGATACAGGGAGAGTGTGGGTACAGACTACAGTGTGGTACAGGGAGAGTGTGGGTACAGAGTACAGTGTGGTACCGGGAGTGTGTGGGTACAGAGTACAGTGTGATACAGGGAGAGTGTGGTACAGAGTACAGTGTGGTACAGGGAAAGTATGGGTACAGAGTAGAGTGTGGTACAGGGAGAGTGTGGGTACAGAGTACAGCATGGTACAGGGAGAGTGTGGGTATAGAGTACAGTGTGGTACCGGGAGTGTGTGGGTACAGAGTAGAGTGTGGTACAGGGAGAGTGTGGTACAGAGTACAGTGTGGTACAGGGAGAGTGTGGTACAGACTACAGTGTGGTAGAGGGAAAGTATGGGTACAGAGTAGAGTGTGGTACAGGGAGAGTGTGGGTACAGAGTACAGTGTGATACAGGGAGAGTGTGGGTACAGAGTACAGCACGGTACAGGGAGAGTGTGGTACAGGGTACTGTGTGTTACAAGGAGAATGTCGGTACAGAGTAAAGTGTGGTACAGGGAGAGTGTGGGTACAGAATACAGTGTGGTACAGGGTTCAGTGTGGTACAGGGAGAGTGTGGGTACAGAATACAGTGTGGTACAGGGAGAGTGTGGGTACAGAGTACAGCGCGGTACAGGGAGAGTGTGGTACAGGTTACTGTGTGGTACAGGGAGAATGTGGGTACAGAGTACAGTGTGGTACAGGGAGAGTGTAATACAGAGTACAGCGTGGTACACGGAGATTGCGGGTAGAGAGTGCAGTGTGGTATAGGGTACACTGTGGTAAAGGGAGAATGTGGGTCCAGGGTACACTGTGGTACAGGGAGAGTGTAGGTACAGAGTAAACTGTGGTAAAGGGAGAGCGTGGTACAGGGCACAGTGTGGTACAGGGAGAGTGTGGTACAGAGTACAGTGTGGTACAGGGACAGGGTGGTACAGAGTACAGTGTGGTACAGCGAGAGTGTGGGTACAGGGTAGAGTATGGTACAGGGACTGTGCGGGTATAGAGTACAGCATGGTACACGGAGTGTGTGGCTACAGAGTGCAGTGTGGTATGGGGTACAGTGTGGTATATTGAGAGTGTGGGTACAGGGTACATTGTGGTACATTGAGGGTATGGTACTGAGTACAGTGTGGTACAGGGAGAGTGTGGTAGAGGGTAAAGGGTGGTACAGGGAGAGTGTGGTTACAGATTACAGTGTGGTATGGGGAGAATGTGGGTACAGAGTAAAGTGTGGTACAGGGAGAGTGTGGGTACAGAGTACAGTGTGGTACAGGGAGAGTGTGGGTACAGAATACTGTGCGGTACAGGGAGAGTGTGGTACAGGGTACTGTGCGGTACAGGGAGAATGTGGGTACAGAGTACAGTGTGGTACAGGGAGAGTGTAGTACAGGGTACAGTGTGGTACAGGGAGAGTGTGGTACAGAGTACAGTGTGGTACAGCGAGAGTGTGAGTACAGGGTACAGTATGGTACAGGGAGAGCGTGGGTACAGAGTACAGCGTGGTACACGGAGAGTGCGGGTAGAGAGTGCAGTGTGGTATAGGGTACAGTGTGGTTAAGGGAGAGTGTGGGTTCAGGGTACACTGTGGTACAGGGAGAGTGTGGTACAGAGTACAGTGTGGTACAGCGAGAATGTGGGTACAGGGTAGAGTATGGTACAGGGACTGTGCGGGTATAGATTACAGCATGGTACACGGAGAGTGTGGCTACAGAGTGCAGTGTGGTACAGGGAGAGTGTGGCAGAGAGTACAGTGTGGTACAGGGAGAGTGTGGCAGAGGGTAAAGGGTGGTACAGGGAGAGTGTGGGTACAGATTACAGTGTGGTATGGGGAGAGTGTGGGTAAAGGGTACAGTGTGGTACAGGGAGAGTGTGGGTAAAGAGTACAGTGTGGTACAGGGAGAGTGTGGTACAGGGGACAGTGTGGTACAGGGAGAGTGTGGTACAGCGGACAGTGTGGTACAGGGAGAGTGTGGGTACAGATTACAGTGTGGTATGGGGAGAGTGTGGGTAAAGGGTACAGTGTGGTACAGGGAGAGGGTTGTACAGAGTGCAGCGCGGTACAGGGAGAGTGTGGTACAGGGTACTGTGTGGTATAGGGAGAATGTGGGTACAGAGTACAGTGTGGTACAGGGAGAGTGTGGTACAGAGTACAGTGTGGTACAGGGAGAGTGTGGTTACAGAGTACAGTGTGGTACAGGGAGAGTGTGGGTACAGAGAACAGCGCGGTACAGGGAGAGTGTGGTACAGTGTACTGTGTGGTACAGGGAGAATGTGGGTACAGAGTACAATGTGGTACAGGGAGAGTGTAGTACAGGGTACAGTGTGGTACAGGGAGAGTGTGGTACAGAGTACAGTGTGGTACAGCGAGAGTGTGGGTACAGGGTACAGTGTGGTACAGGGAGAGTGTGGTACAGGGTACTGTGTGGTACAGGGAGAATGTGGGTACATAGTAAAGTGTGGTACAGCGAGAGTGTGGGTACAGGGTAGAGTATAGTACAGGGACTGTGCGGGTATAGAGTACAGCATGGTAGACGGAGAGTGTGGCTACAGAGTGCAGTGTGGTATGGGGTACAGTGTGGTACATTGAGAGTGTGTGTACAGGGTACAGTGTGGTACAGGGAGAGTATGGGTACAGAGTACTGCGTGGTACAGGGAGAGTGTGGTATAGGGTACTGTGTGGTACAGGGAGAATGTGGGTACAGAGTATAGTGTGGTACAGGGAGAGTGTGGGTACAGGGTACAGTGGGGTACAGGGAGAGGGTGGGTACAGAATACTGCGCGGTACAGGGAGAGTGTGGTACAGGGTACTGTGTGGTACAGGGACAATGTGGGTACAGAGTACAGTGTGGTACAGGGAGAGTGTGGTACAGGGTACAGTGTGGT
Organism: Mobula birostris; assembly: GCF_030028105.1. Classification (NCBI taxonomy): domain Eukaryota; kingdom Metazoa; phylum Chordata; class Chondrichthyes; order Myliobatiformes; family Myliobatidae; genus Mobula; species Mobula birostris. Next base: position 19,745 of record NW_027275415.1, read on the forward strand.
ACAGGGAGAGTGTGGTACAGAGTACAGTGTGGTACAGCGAGTGTGTGGGTACAGTGTACAGTATGGTACAGGGAGAGCGTGGGTACAGAGTACAGCGTGGTACACGGATAGTGCGGGTAGAGAGTGCAGTGTGGTATAGGGTACAGTGTGGTAATGGGAGAGTGTGGGTACAGGGTACACTGTGGTACAGGGAGAGTGTGGGTACAGAGTAAACTGTGGTAAAGGGAGAGCGTGGTACAGGGTACAGTGTGGTACAGAGAGAGTGTGGTACAGGTAGAGTGTGGGTATAGGGTACAGTGTGGTACATGCAGAGTGTGGTACAGGGGACAGTGTGGTGCAGGGAGAGTGTGGTACAGAGTACAGTGTGGTGCAGGGAGAGTGTGGGTCCAGAGCACAGTGTGGTGCAGGGAGAGTGTGGTACAGAGTACAGTGTGGTGCAGGGAGAGTGTAGGTCCAGAGCACAGTGTGATACAGTGAGTGTGTGGATACAGTGTACAGTGTTGTACAGGGAGAGTGTGGTACAGAGTACAGCGTAGTACAGAGGGAGTGTGGTACATGTAGACTGTGGGTAAAGGGTACAGTGTGGTACAGGGAGAGTGTGGTACAGGGTACAGTGTGGTACAGGGAAAGTGTTGGTACAGAGTACAGTGTGGTACAGGGAGAGTGTGGGTGCAGGGTATAGTGTAGTACAGGGAGAGTGTGGTACAGAGTACAGTGTGGTACAGGAAGCGTGCGGGTACAGAGTACAGTGTGGAACAGGGAGAGTGTGGTACAGAGTACAGTGTGATACAGGGAGACTGTGGGTACAGACTACATTGTGGTACTGGGAGAGTGTGGGCACAGAGTACAGCATGGTACATGGAGAGTGTGGGTACAGAGTCCAGTGTTGTAGAGGGAGAGTGTGGTTATTGGCGACAGTGTGGTACAAGGAGAGTGTGGGTATAGGGTACAGTGTGGTGCAGGGAGAATGGGGTACAGGGGACAGTGTGGAAAAGGGAGAGTGTGGCTACAGAGTACAGTGCGATACAGGGAGAGTGTGGGTACAGAGTACAGTGTTCTACAGGGACAGTGTGGTACAGAGTACAGCGTGGTACAGGGAGAGTGTGGTACAGGGTACAGTGTGGTAAGGGAGAGTGTGGGTACAGACTACAGTTTGTTACAGGGAGAGTGTGGGTACAGACTACAGTGTGGTACAGGGAGAGCGTGGGTACAGAGCACAGTGTGGTACGGGGAGATTGTTGTACAGGGGTAGAGTGTGGTACAGGGAGAGTGTGGTACAGATTACAGTGCCGTACAGGGAGAGTGTGGTACAGATTACAGTGTGGTACAGGGAGAGTGTCGGTATAGAGTACAGCATGCTGCAGGGAGAGTGTGGTACAGAGTACAGTGTTGTAGAGGGAGAGTGTGGTTATAGGGGACAGTGTCGTACAGGGAGAGTGTGGGTACAGAGTACCGTGGTCTACAGGGAGAGTGGGGTACAGAGTACAGCGTGGTACAGGGAGTGTGTAGTGCAGGGTACAGTTTGGTACAGGGAGAGTGTGGTACAGAGTACAGTGTGGTACAGGGAGAGTGTGGGTACAGAGTACAGCATGGTACAGGGAGAGTGTGGGTACAGTGTGGTACAGGGAGAGTGTGGGTACAGAGTACCCTGTGCTACAGGGAGAGTGTGGTACAGGGTACAGTGTGGTACAGGGAGTGTGTGGGTGCAGACTAGAGTGTGGTACAGGGAGAGTGTGGTACAGGGAGAGTGTGGGTACAGTGTACAGAATGGTACAGGGAGAGTGTGGGTACAGGGTACAGTGTGGTACACGGAGCGTGAGGGTACAGGATACTTTGTGGTACAGGGAATGTGTGGTACAGAGTACAGTGTGGTACAGGGAGACTGTGGTACAGAGTACAGTGTGGTACAGGGAGAGTCTGTGTACAGGGTACAGTGTGATACAGGGAGAGTGTGGGTACTGAATACAGTGAGGTACAGGGAGAGTGTGGTACAGGGAGAGTGTGGTGCACATTACAGTGTGGTACAGGAGGAGTGTGGGTATAGATTGCAGCATGGTACAGGGAGTGTGTGTGTACCGAGTAGAGCACAGTACAGGGAGAGTGTGGGTATAGAGTAGGGTGTGGTGCAGGGAGAGAGTGGGTATAGACTACAGTGTGGTACAGGGAGAGTGTGGGTACAGAGTACAGTGTGGTACAGGGAGTGTGTGGGTACAGACTAGAGTGTGGTACAGGGAGAGTGTGGGTACAGAGTAGAGTGTGGTACAGGGAGAGTGTGGGTACAGAGTACAGTGTGGTACAGGGAAAGTGTGGGTACAGAGTACAGTGTGGTACAGGAAGCGTGCGGGTACAGAGTACTGTGTGGAACAGGGAGAGTGTGGGTACAGACTACAGTGTGGTACAGGGAGAGTGTGGGTACAGGGTACAGTGTGGTACAGGGAGAGTGTGGGTACAGAGTACAGTGTGATACAGGGAGACTGTGGGTACAGAGTACAGTGTGGAACAGGGAGAGTGTGGGTACAGAGTACAGTGTGATACAGGGAGACTGTGGGTACAGACTACATTGTGGTACAGGGAGAGTGTCGGTATAGAGTACAGCGTGGTACATGGAGAGTGTGGGTACAGAGTCCAGTGTTGTAGAGGGAGAGTGTGGTTATTGGCGACAGTGTGGTACAAGGAGAGTGTGGGTATAGGGTACAGTGTGGTACAGGGAGAATGTGGTACAGGGGACAGTGTGGAAAAGGGAGAGTGTGGGTACAGAGTACAGTGTGATACAGGGAGAGTGTGGGTACAGAGTACAGTGTTCTACAGGGACAGTGTGGCACAGAGTACAGCGTGGTACAGGGAGAGTGTGGTACAGGGTACAGTGTGGTACAGGGAGAGTGTGGGTACAGACTACAGTGTGGTACAGGGAGAGCGTGGGTACAGAGTACAGTTTGTTACAGGGAGATTGTGGGTACAGAGTACAGCGTGGTACAGGGAGAGTGTGGGTACAGAGTACAGCATGGTACAGGGAGAGTGTGGGTACAGTGTGGTACAGGGAGAGTGTGGGTACAGAATACCCTGTGGTGCAGGGAGAGTGTGGGTACAGAGTGCAGTATGGTACAGGGAGAGTGTGGTACAGAGTACAGAGTGGTACAGGGAGAGTGTGGTACAGTGATAGTGTGGTACAGAGTACAGTGTGGTACAGGGAGAGTGTGGGTACAAGGTACAGTGTGATACAGGGAGAGTGTGGTACAGGGGTAGAGTGTGGTAAAGGGAGAGTGTGGGTACAAAGTACAGCGTGGTACAGGCAGAATGTGGGTGCAGAGTACAGTGTGGTAAGGGGCGAGTGTGGGTACAGGGTACTGTGTGCTACAGGGAGAGTGTTGTACAGAGTACAGTGTGGTACAGGGAGAGTGTGGGTACAGAGTACAGTGTGGTACAGGGAGTGTGTGGGTACAGAGTAGAGTGTGGTACAGCGAGAGTGTGGTACAGAGTACAGTGTGTTACAGGAAGAGTGTGGTACAGTGTACAGTGTGATACTGGGACAGTGTGGGTGCAGAGTATAGGGTGGTACAGCGAGAGAGTGGTACAGATTACAGTGTGGTACAGGGAGAGTGTGGGTACAGAGTACAGTGTGGTACAGGGAGAGTGTGGTACAGAGTACAGTGTGGTACAGGGAGAGTGTGGGTACAGAGTACAGTGTGGTACAGGGAGAGTGTGGTACAGGGTACTGTGTGGTACAGGGAGAGTGTGGGTACAGAGTACAGTGTGGTACAGGGAGAGTGTGGGTACAGTGTACAGTGTGGTACAGGGAGTGTGTGGTACAGAGTACAGTGTGGTACAGAGTACAGTATGGTACAGGGAGTGTGTGGGTACAGAGCACAGCGTGGTACACGGAGAGTGTGGGTACAGAGTGCAGTATGGTACCGGGTACAGTGTGGTTCAGGGAGGGAATGGTACAGAGTACAGTGTGGTACAGGGAGAGGGTGGTACAGAGTACAGTGTGGTACAGGGAGAATGTGGTACAGGGTACAGTGTGGTACAGGGAGAGTGTGGTACAGGGTACAGTGTGGTAAAGGGAAAGTGTGGGTACAGAGTACAGTGTGGTACAGGGAGTGTGTGGGTACAGAGTACAGTGTGATACAGGGAGAGTGTGGTACAGAGTACAGTGTGGTAGAGGGAGAGTGTGGTACAGAGTACAGTGTGATACAGGGAGAGTGTGGTACAGAGTACAGTGTGGTAGAGGGAGAGTGTGGTACAGAGTACTGTTTGCTAGAGGGACAGTGTGGTACAGGGAGAGTGTGGTACAGGGGACAGTGTGATACAGGGAGAGTGTGGTACAGAGTACAGTGTGGTACAGGGAGAGTGTGGGTACAGAGTACAGTGTGATACAGGGAGAGTGCGGTACAGAGTACAGTGTGGTACAGCGACAGTGTTGGTACAGGGTACAGTGTGGTACAGGGAGAGCGTGGGTACAAAGCACAGCGTGGTACACGGAGAGTGCGGGTAGAGAGTGCAGTGTGGTACACGGTACAGTGTGGTACAGGGAGAGTGTGGTAAAGGGTACAGTGTGGTACAGGGAGAGTGTGGGTACAGAGTACAGTGTGGTACAGGGAGAGTATGGGTACAGAGTACAGCGTGGTACAGGGAGAGTGTGGTACAGGGTACTGTGTGGTACAGGGAGAATGTGGGTACAGAGTAATGTGTGGTACAAGGAGAATGTGGGTACAGAGTACAGTGTGGTACAGGGAGAGTGTGGGCACAGAATACTGCGCGGTACAGGGAGAGAGTGGTACAGGGTACTGTGTGGTACAGGGAGAATGTGGGTACAGAGTACAGTGTGGTACAGGGAGAGTGTAGTACAGGGTACAGTGTGGTACAGGGAGAGTGTGGTACAGAGTACAGTGTGGTACAGCGAGAGTGTGGGTAGAGGGTACAGTATGGTGCAGGGAGAGCGTGGGTACAGAGTACAGCGTGGTACACGGAGAGTGCGGGTAGAGAGTGCAGTGTGGTATAGGGTACAGTGTGGTAAAGGGAGAGTCTGGGTACAGGGTACACAATGGTACAGGGAGAGTGTGGGTACAGAGTAAACTGTGGTAAAGGGAGAGCATGGTACAGGGTACAGTGTGGTACAGGGAGAGTGTGGTACAGAGTACAGTGTGGTACAGGGAGAGTGTGGTACAGAGTACAGTGTGGTACAGGGAGAGTGTGGTACAGAGTACAGTGTGGTACAGCGAGAGTGTGGGTACAGGGTAGAGTATGGTACAGGGACTGTGCGGGTATAGATTACAGCATGGTACACGGAGAGTGTGGCTACAGAGGGCAGTGTGGTATGGGGTACAGTGTGGTACATTGAGAGTGTGGGTACAGGGTACAGTGTGGTACAGGGAGGGTATGGTACTGAGTACAGTGTGGTACAGGGAGAGTGTGGTACAGAGTACAGTGTGGTACAGCGAGAGTGTGGGTACAGAGTAAAGTGTGGTACAGGGAGAGTGTGGTAGAGGGTAAAGGGTGGTACAGGGAGAGTGTGGGTACAGATTACAGTGTGGTATGGGGAGACTGTGGGTAAATGGTACAGTGTGGTACAGGGAGAGTGTGGGTACAGAGTGCAGTGTTGTACATGGAGAGTGTTGTACAGAGTACAGCATGGTACTGGGAGAGTGTGGTACAGGGTACAGTGTGGTACAGGGACAGTGTGGGTACAGAGTACAGTGTGGTACAGGGAGAGTGCGGGTAGAGAGTGCAGTGTGGTATAGGGTACAGTGTGGTAAAGGGAGAGTCTGGGTACAGGGTACACAATGGTACAGGGAGAGTGTGGGTACAGAGTAAACTGTGGTAAAGGGAGAGCGTGGTACAGGGTACAGTGTGGTACAGGGAGAGTGTGGTACAGAGTACAGTGTGGTACAGGGAGAGTGTGGTACAGAGTACAGTGTGGTACAGCGAGAGTGTGGGTACAGGGTAGAGTATGGTACAGGGACTGTGCGGGTATAGATTACAGCATGGTACACGGAGAGTGTGGCTACAGAGGGCAGTGTGGTATGGGGTACAGTGTGGTACATTGAGAGTGTGGGTACAGGGTACAGTGTGGTACAGGGAGGGTATGGTACTGAGTACAGTGTGGTACAGGGAGAGTGTGGTACAGAGTACAGTGTGGTACAGCGAGAGTGTGGGTACAGAGTAAAGTGTGGTACAGGGAGAGTGTGGTAGAGGGTAAAGGGTGGTACAGGGAGAGTGTGGGTACAGATTACAGTGTGGTATGGGGAGACTGTGGGTAAATGGTACAGTGTGGTACAGGGAGAGTGTGGGTACAGAGTGCAGTGTTGTACATGGAGAGTGTTGTACAGAGTACAGCATGGTACTGGGAGAGTGTGGTACAGGGTACAGTGTGGTACAGGGACAGTGTGGGTACAGAGTACAGTGTGGTACAGGGAGAGTGTGGTACAGAGTACAGTGTGGTACAGGGAGAGTGTGGTACAGAGTACAGCCTGGTACACGGAGAGCGTGGGTCCAGAGTGCAGTGTGGTACAGGGTACAGTGTGGTACAGGGAGATTGTGGGTACAGGTTACAGTGTGGTACAGGGAGAGTGTTGTATAGAGTACAGTGTGTTACAGGGAGAGTGTGGGTACAGAGTACAGTGTGGTACAGGGAGAGTGTGGGTATAGAGTACACTGTGGTACACGGAGAGTGTGGGTACAGAGTACAGTGTGATACAGGAAGAGTGTGGGTACAGAGTACAGTGTGGTACAGGGAGAGTGTGGTGCAGTGTACTGTGTGGTACAGAGAGAGTGTGGCACAGGGAGAGTGTGGGTACAGTGTGGTACAGGGAGAGTGTGGTACAGTGATAGTGTGGTACAGAGTACAGTGTGGTACAGGGAGAGTGTGGGTACAAGGTACAGTGTGATACAGGGAGAGTGTGGTACAGGGTACAGTGTGGGACAGGGAGAGTGTGGTACAGGGTACAGTGTGGTAAAGGGAGAGTGTGGGTACAGAGTACAGTGTGGTACAGGCAGAATGTGGGTGCAGAGTACAGTGTGGTAAGGGGCGAGTGTGGGTACAGGGTACTGTGTGCTACAGGGAGAGTGTTGTACAGAGTACAGTGTGGTACAGGGAGAGTGTGGGTACAGGGTACTGTGTGCTACAGGGAGAGTGTTGTACAGAGTACAGTGTGGTACAGGGAGAGTGTGGGTACAGGGTACAGTATGGTACAGGGAGAGCGTGGGTACAGATCACAGCGTGGTACACGGAGAGTGTGGGTACAGAGTGCAGTATGGTACCGGGTACAGTGTGGTACAGGGAGGGAATGGTACAGAGTACAGTGTGGTACAGGGAGAGTGTGGTACAGAGTACAGTGTGGTACAGGGAGAATGTGGTACAGGGTACAGTGTGGTACAGGGAGAGTGTGGTACAGAGTACAGTGTGGTACAGGGAGAATGTGGTACAGGGTACAGTGTGGTACAGGGAGAGTGTGGGTACAGAGTACAGTGTGGTACAGAGTGCAGTGTGGTACAGGGAGAGTGTGGTACAGAGTACAGTGTGGTACAGGGAGAATGTGGTACAGAGTACAGTGTGGTATAGGGAGAGTGTGGTACAGAGTACAGTGTGGTATAGGGAGAGTGTGGTACAGAGGACAGTGTGTTACAGCAAGAGTGTGGGTACAGAGTGCAGTGTGGTACAGGGTACAGTGTGGTACAGGGAGAGTGTGGTACAGAGGGCAATGTGGTACAGCAAGAGTGTGGGTACAGAGTGCAGTGTGGTACAGGGTACAGTGTGGTACAGGGAGAGTGTGGGTACAGGGTACAGTGTGGTACAGGAAGAGTGTTGTACAGAGTACAGTGTGTTACATGGAGAGTGTGGGTACAGAGTACAGCGTGGTACAGGGAGAGTGTGGGTATAGGGCAGACTGTGGTACAGGGTTTGTGTGGTACAGAGTACAGTGTGGTACAGCGAGAGTGTGGTTCAGAGTACAGTGTAGTACAGGGAGAGTGTGGGTACAGGGTACAGTGTGGTACAGGGAGAGTGTGGGTACAAGGTACAGTGGGATACAGGGAGATTGTGGGTACAGAGTGCAGTGTTGTACATGGAGAGCGTTGTACAGAGTACAGCATGGTACAGGGAGAGTGTGGTACAGGGTACAGTGTGGTATAGGGAGAATGTGGTACAGAGTACAGTGTGGTACAGGGAGAGTGTGGGTACAGAGTACAGTGTGGTACAGGGAGAGTGTGGTTATAGAGTACAGTGTGGTACAGGGAGAGTGTGGTACAGGGTACAGTGTGGTACAGGGAGAGTGTGGTACAGGGTACAGTGTGGTACAGGGAGAGTGTGGTACAGGGTACAGTGTGGTACAGGGAGAGTATGGTACAGAGTATAGTGTGGTGCAGGGAGAGTGTGGTACAGAGTACACTGTGGTACAGCAAGAGTGTGGGTACAGGGTACAGTATGGTACAGGGAGAGTGTGGGTACAGAGTACAGTGTGGTACACGGAGAGTGTGGGTACAGAGTACAGTGTAGTACAGGGAGAGTGTGGTACAGAGTACAGTGTTGTACAGGGAGTGTGTGGTACAGAGTACATTGTGGTACAGGGAGAGTGTGGGTACAGGGTACAGTGTGGTACAGGAAGAGTGTGGATACAGAGTACAGTGTGGTACAGGGAGAGTGTGGTACAGAGTACAGTGTGGCACAGGGAGAGTGTGGGTACAGTGTGGTACAGGGAGAGTGTGGTACAGGGTTCAGTGTGGTACAGGGATAGTGTGGTACAGAGTACAGTGTGGTACAGGGAGAGTGTTGTACAGAGTACGGCATGGTACAGGGAGAGTGTGGTTCAGCGTACAGTGTGGTATGGGGAGAGTGTGGGTAAAGGGTACAGTGTGGTACAGGGAGAGTGTTGTACAGAGTACAGTGTGGTACAGGGAGAGTGTGGGTACAGAGTACAGTGTGGTACAGGGAGAGTGTGTGTACAGAGTGCAGCGCGGTACAGGGAGAGTGTGGTACAGGGTACTGTGTGGTACAGGGAGAGTGTGGGTACAGAGTACAGTGTGGTACAGGGAGAGTTATGGTACAGAGTGCAGCGCGGTACAGGGAGAGTGTGGCACAGGGTACTGTGTGATATAGGGAGAATGTGGGTACAGAGTACAGCGTGGTACAGGGAGAGTGTAGTACAGGGTACAGTGTGGTACAGGGAGAGTTTGGTACAGAGTACACTGTGGTACAGCGAGAGTGTGGGTACAGGGTACAGTATGGTACAGGGAGAGCTTGGGTACAGAGTACAGCGTGGTAGACGGAGAGTGCGGGTAGAGAGTGCAGTGTGGTACAGGGTACAGTGTGGTAAAGGGAGAGTGTGGGTACAGGGTACACTGTGGTACAGGGAGAGTGTGGGTACGGAGTAAACTATGGTAAAGGGAGTGCGTGGTACAGGGTACAGTGTGGTACAGGGAGAGTGTGGTACAGAGTACAGTGTGGTACAGGGAGAGGGTGGTACAGAGTACAGTGTGGTACAGGGAGAGTGTGGTACAGAGTACAGTGTGGTACAGGGAGAGTGTGGTAGAGGGTAAAGGGTGGTACAGGGAGAGTGTGGGCACAGATTACAGTGTGGTATGGGGAGAGTGTGGGTAAAGGGTACAGTGAGGTACAGGGAGAGCGTGGGTAAAGAGTACAGTGTGGTACAGGGAGAGTGTGGTACAGGGGACAGTGTGGTACAGGGAGAGTGTGGTACAGCGGACAGTGTGGTACAGGGAGAGTGTGGGTACAGATTACAGTGTGGTATGGGGAGAGTGTGGGTAAAGGGTACAGTGTGGTACAGGGAGAGTGTTGTACAGAGTACAGTGTGTTACAGGGAGAGTGTGGGTACAGAGTACAGTGTGGTACAGGGAGAGTGTGTGTACAGAGTGCAGCGCGGTACAGGGAGAGTGTGGTACAGGGTACTGTGTGGTATAGGGACAATGTGGGTACAGAGTACAGTGTGGTACAGGGAGAGTGTAGTACAGGGTACAGTGTGGTACAGGGAGAGTGTGGTACAGAGTACACTGTGGTACAGCGAGAGTGTGGGTACAGGGTACAGTATGGTACAGGGAGAGCGTGGGTACAGAGTACAGCGTGGTAGACGGAGAGTGCGGGTAGAGAGTGCAGTGTGGTACAGGGTATAGTGTGGTAAAGGGAGAGTGTGGGTACAGGGTACACTGTGGTACAGGGAGAGTGTGGGTACAGAGTAAACTGTGGTAAAGGGAGAGCGTGGTACAGGGTACAGTGTGGTACAGGGAGAGTGTTGTACAGAGTACAGTGTGGTACAGGGAGAGTTATGGTACAGAGTGCAGCGCGGTACAGGGAGAGTGTGGCACAGGGTACTGTGTGATATAGGGAGAATGTGGGTACAGAGTACAGTGTGGTACAGGGAGAGTGTAGTACAGGGTACAGTGTGGTACAGGGAGAGTTTGGTACAGAGTACACTGTGGTACAGCGAGAGTGTGGGTACAGGGTACAGTATGGTACAGGGAGAGCTTGGGTACAGAGTACAGCGTGGTAGACGGAGAGTGCGGGTAGAAAGTGCAGTGTGGTACAGGGTACAGTGTGGTAAAGGGAGAGTGTGGGTACAGGGTACACTGTGGTACAGGGAGAGTGTGGGTACGGAGTAAACTATGGTAAAGGGAGTGCGTGGTACAGGGTACAGTGTGGTACAGGGAGAGTGTGGTACAGAGTACAGTGTGGTACAGGGAGAGGGTGGTACAGAGTACAGTGTGGTACAGCGAGAGTGTGGGTACAGGGTAGAGTATGGTACAGTGACTGTGTGGGTATAGAGTACAGCATGGTACACGGAGAGTGTGGCTACAGAGTGCAGTGTGGTATGGGGTACAGTGTGGTACATTGAGAGTGTGGGTACAGGGTACAGTGTGGTACAGGGAGAGTATGGTACTGAGTACAGTGTGGTACAGGGAGAGTGTGGTACAGAGTACAGTGTGGAACAGCGAGAGTGTGGGTACAGAGTAAAGTGTGGTACAGGGAGAGTGTGGTAGAGGGTAAAGGGTGGTACAGGGAGAGTGTGGGTACAGATTACAGTGTGGTATGGGGAGACTGTGGGTAAATGGTACAGTGTGGTACAGGGAGAGTGTGGGTAAAGAGTACAGTGTGGTACAGGGAGAGTGTGGTACAGGGGACAGTGTGGTACAGGGAGAGTATGGTACAGCGGACAGTGTGGTACAGGGAGAGTGTGGGTACAGATTACAGTGTGGTATGGGGAGAGTGTGGGTAAAGGGTACACTGTGGTACAGGAAGAGTGTTGTACAGAGTACAGTTTGTTAGAGGGAGAGTGTGGGTACAGAGTACAGTGTGGTACAGGGAGAGTGTGGGTACAGAGTACAGTGTGGTACACGGAGAGTGTGGGTACAGAGTGCAGTGTGGTACAGGGAGAGTGTGGTACAGAGTACAGTGTGGTACAGGGAGTGTGTGGTACAGAGTACAGTGTGGTACAGGGAGAGTGTGGGTACAGGTTACAGTGTGGTACAGGAAGAGTGTGGGTACAGAGTACAGTGTGGTACAGGGATAGTGTGGGTACAGAGTACAGCGTGGTACAGGGAGAGTGTGGTACAGGGTACTGTGTGGTACAGGGAGAATGTGGGTACAGTGTAATGTGTGGTACAAGGAGAATGTGGGTACAGAGTAAAGTGTGGTACAGGGAGAGTGTGGGTACAGGGTACAGTGTGGTACAGGGAGAGTGTGGGCACAGAATACTGCGCGGTACAGGGAGAGTGTGGTACAGGGTACTGTGTGGTACAGGGAGAATGTGGGTACAGAGTACAGTGTGGTACAGGGAGAGTGTAGTACAGGGTACAGTGTGGTACAGGGAGAGTGTGGTACAGGTTACAGTGTGGTACAGGAAGAGTGTGGGTACAGAGTACAGTGTGGTACAGGGAGAGTGTGGGTACAGAGTACAGCGTGGTACAGGGAGAGTGTGGTACAGGGTACTGTGTGGTACAGGGAGAATGTGGGTACAGTGTAATGTGTGGTACAAGGAGAATGTGGGTACAGAGTACAGTGTGGTACAGGGAGAGTGTGGGCACAGAATACTGCGCGGTACAGGGAGAGTGTGGTACAGGGTACTGTGTGGTACAGGGAGAATGTGGGTACAGAGTACAGTGTGGTACAGGGAGAGTGTAGTACAGGGTACAGTGTGGTACAGGGAGAGTGTGGTACAGAGTACAGTGTGGTACAGCGAGAGTGTGGGTAGAGGGTACAGTATGGTGCAGGGAGAGCGTGGGTACAGAGTACAGCGTGGTACACGGAGAGTGCGGGTAGAGAGTGCAGTGTGGTATAGGGTACAGTGTGGTAAAGGGAGAGTCTGGGTACAGGGTACACAATGGTACAGGGAGAGTGTGGGTACAGAGTAAACTGTGGTAAAGGGAGAGCGTGGTACAGGGTACAGTGTGGTACAGGGAGAGTGTGGTACAGAGTACAGTGTGGTACAGGGAGAGTGTGGTACAGAGTACAGTGTGGTACAGCGAGAGTGTGGGTACAGGGTAGAGTATGGTACAGGGACTGTGCGGGTATAGATTACAGCGTGGTACACGGAGAGTGTGGCTACAGAGGGCAGTGTGGTATGGGGTACAGTGTGGTACATTGAGAGTGTGGGTACAGGGTACAGTGTGGTACAGGGAGGGTATGGTACTGAGTACAGTGTGGTGCAGGGAGAGTGTGGTACGGAGTACAGTGTGGTACAGGGAGAGTGTGGTACAGAGTACAGTGTGGTACAGGGAGAGTGTGGTACAGAGTACAGTGTGGTATAGGGAGAGTGTGGTACAGAGTACAGTGTGGTACAGGGAGAGTGTGGTACAGAGGACAGTGTGGTACAGCAAGAGTGTGGGTACAGAGTGCAGTGTGGTACAGGGTACAGTGTGGTACAGGGAGTGTGTGGTACAGAGTACAGTGTGGTACAGGGAGAGTGTGGTACAGAGGGCAGTGTGGTACAGCAAGAGTGTGGGTACAGAGTGCAGTGTGGTACAGGGTACAGTGTGGTACAGGGAGAGTGTGGGTACAGGGTACAGTGTGGTACAGGGAGAGTGTGGGTATAGGGCAGACTGTGGTACAGGGTTTGTGTGGTACAGAGTACAGTGTGGTACAGCGAGAGAGTGGTTCAGAGTACAGTGTAGTACAGGGAGAGTGTGGGTACAAGGTACAGTGGGATACAGGGAGATTGTGGGTACAGAGTGCAGTGTTGTACATGGAGAGTGTTGTACAGAGTACAGCATGGTACAGGGAGAGTGTGGTACAGGGTACATTGTGGTACAGGGAGAGTGTGGGTACAGAGTACAGTGTGGTACAGGGACAGTGTGGGTACAGAGTACAGTGTGGTACAGGGAGAGTGTGGGTACAGAGTACAGTGTGGTACAGGGAGAGTGTGGTACAGAGTAGAGTGTTGTACATGGAGAGTGTTGTACAGAGTACAGCATGGTACAGGGAGAGTGTGGTACAGGGTACAGTGTGGTACAGGGACAGTGTGGGTACAGAGTACAGTGTGGTACAGGGAGAGTGTGGTACAGAGTACAGCCTGGTACACGGAGAGCGTGGGTACAGAGTGCAGTGTGGTACAGGTTACAGTGTGGTACAGGGAGAGTGTTGTATAGAGTACAGTGTGTTACAGGGAGAGTGTGGGTACAGAGTACACTGTGGTACAGGGAGAGTGCGGGTACAGAGTACAGTGTGGTACAGGGAGAGTGTGGTACAGAGTGCAGTGTGGTACAGGCACAGTGTGGTACAGGGAGAGTGTGGTACAGGGTACAGTGTGGTACAGGGAGAGTGTGGTACAGGGTACAGTGTGGTACAGGGAGAGTGTGGTACAGGGTACAGTGTGGTACAGGGAGAGTGTGGGTACAGGGTACAGTATGGTACACGGAGAGTGTGGGTACAGAGTGCAGTGTGGTACAGGGAGAGCGTGGGTACAGAATACTCTGTGGTACACGGAGAGTGTGGGTACAGAGTACAGTGTGGTACAGGGAGAGTATGGTACAGCGGACAGTGAGGTACAGGGAGAGTGTGGTACAGATTACAGTGTGGTATGGGGAGAGTGTGGGTAAAGGGTACACTGTGGTACAGGAAGAGTGTTGTACAGAGTACAGTTTGTTAGAGGGAGAGTGTGGGTACAGAGTACAGTGTGGTACAGGGAGAGTGTGGGTACAGAGTACAGTGTAGTACAGGGAGAGTGTGGTACAGAGTACAGTGTTGTACAGGGAGTGTGTGGTACAGAGTTCATTGTGGTACAGGGAGAGTGTGGGTACAGGGTACAGTGTGGTACAGGAAGAGTGTGGATACAGAGTACAGTGTGGTACAGGGAGAGTGTGGTACAGAGTACAGTGTGGCACAGGGAGAGTGTGGGTACAGTGTGGTACAGGGAGAGTGTGGTACAGGGTTCAGTGTGGTACAGGGATAGTGTGGTACAGAGTACAGTGTGGTACAGGGAGAGTGTTGTACAGAGTACGGCATGGTACAGGGAGAGTGTGGTTCAGCGTACAGTGTGGTACAGGGAGAGTGTTGTACAGAGTACAGTGTGGTACAGGGAGAGTGTGGGTACAGAGTACAGCATGGTACAGGGAGAGTGTGGGTACAGAGTGCGGTGTAGTACAGGGAGAGTGTGGTACAGAGTACAGTGTTGTACAGGGAGTGTGTGGTACAGAGTACATTGTGGTACAGGGAGAGTGTGGGTACAGGGTACAGTGTGGTACAGGAAGAGTGTGGAGCAGGGTACAGTGTGGTACAGGGAGAGTGTGGTACAGAGTACAGTGTGGCACAGGGAGAGTGTGGGTACAGTGTGGTACAGGGAGAGTGTGGTACAGGGTTCAGTGTGGTACAGGGATAGTGTGGTACAGAGTACAGTGTGGTACAGGGAGAGTGTTGTACAGAGTACGGCATGGTACAGGGAGAGTGTGGTTCAGCGTACAGTGTGGTACAGGGAGAGTGTGGGTACAGAGTACAGTTTGTTAAAAGGATAGTGTGGGTACAGAGTACAGTGTGGTACAGGGAGATTGTGGGTACAGAGTACAGCGTGGTACAGGGAGAGTGTGGGTACAGAGTACAGCATGGTACAGGGAGTGTGTGGGTACAGTGTGGTAGAGGGAGAGTGTGGGTACAGAGTACCCTGTGGTGCAGCGAGAGAGTGGGTACCGAGTACAGTGTGATACAGGGAGAGTGTGTGTACAGACTACAGTGTGGTACAGGGAGAGTGTGGGTACAGAGTACAGTGTGGTACAGGCAGAATGTGGGTGCAGAGTACAGTTTGGTAAGGAGCGAGTGTGGGTACAGGGTACAGTGTGGTACAGGAAGAGTGTTGTACAGAGTACAGTGTGGTACAGGGAGAGTGTGGGTACAGAGTACAGTGTGGTACAGGGAGTGTGTGGGTACAGAGTAGAGTGTGGTACAGGGAGAGTGTGGGTACAGGGTAGAGTATGCTAAAGGGACTGTGCAGGTATAGATTACAGCATGGTACACGGAGAGTGTGGCTACAGAGTGCAGTGTGGTCTGGGGTACAGTGTGGTACATTGAGAGTGTGGGTACAGGATACAGTGTGGTACAGGGAGGGTATGGTACTGAGTACAGTCTGGTACAGGGAGAGTGTGGTACAGAGTACAGTGTGGTACAGGGAGAGTGTGGTACAGAGTACAGTGTGGTACAGGGAGAGTGTGGTAGAGGGTAAAGGGTGGTACAGGGAGAGTGTGGGCACAGATTACAGTGTGGTATGGGGAGAGTGTGGGTAAAGGGTACAGTGAGGTACAGGGAGAGTGTGGGTAAAGAGTACAGTGTGGTACAGGGGACAGTGTGGTACAGGGAGAGTGTGGTACAGCGGACAGTGTGGTACAGGGAGAGTGTGGGTACAGATTACAGTGTGGTATGGGGAGAGTGTGGGTAAAGGGTACAGTGTGGTACAGGGAGAGTGTGGTACAGAGTACAGTGTGGTACAGGGAGAATGTGGTACAGGGTACAGTGTGGTACAGGGAGAGTGTGGGTACAGGGTACAGTGTGATACAGGGAGAGTGTGGTACAGAGTACAGTATGGTACAGGGAAAGTGTGGGTACAGAGTACAGCGTGGTTCATGGAGAGTGTGGGTACAGAGTGTAGTGTTGTACAGGGTTCTGTGTGGTACAGGGAGGGTATGGTACAGAGTACAGTGTGGTACAGGGAGAGTGTGGTACAGAGTACAGTGTGGTACAGGGAGAGTGTGGGTACAGAGTACAATGTGGTACTGGGAGAGTGTGGTACAGAGTACAGTGTGGTACAGAGTACAGTGTTGTACACGGAGTGTGTGGTACAGAGTACAATGTGGTACTGGGAGAGTGTGGGTACAGGGTACAGTGTGGTACAGCAAGAGTGTGGGTACAGAGTGCAGTGTGGTACAGGGTACAGTGTGGTACAGGGAGAGTGTGGGTACAGGGTATAGTGTGGTTCAGGAAGAGTGTTGTACAGAGTACAGTGCGTTACATGGAGAGTGTGGGTACAGAGTACAGTGTGGTACAGGGAGTGTGTGGGTACAGAGTACAGTGTGGTACAGGGAGAGTGTGGGTACAGAGTGCAGCGTGGTACAGGGAGTGTGTGGGTATAGGGCAGACTGTGGTACAGGGTTTGTGTGGTAAAGAGAACAGTGTGGTACAGCGAAAGTGTGGTTCAGAGTACAGTGTAGTACAGGGAGAGTGTGGGTACAGGGTACAGTGTGGTACAGGGAGAGTGTGGGTATAGGGCAGACTGTGGTACAGGGTTTGTGTGGTAAAGAGAACAGTGTGGTACAGCGAAAGTGTGGTTCAGAGTACAGTGTAGTACAGGGAGAGTGTGGGTACAAGGTACAGTGGGATACAGGGAGATTGTGGGTACAGAGTGCAGTGTTGTACATGGAGAGTGTTGTACAGAGTACAGCATGGTACAGGGAGAGTGTGGTACAGGGTACAGTGTGGTACAGGGACAGTGTGGGTACAGAGTACAGTGTGGTACAGGGAGAGTGTGGTACAGAGTACAGCCTGGTACACGGAGAGCGTGGGTACAGAGTGCAGTGTGGTACAGGTTACAGTGTGGTACAGGGAGAGTGTTGTATAGAGTACAGTGTGTTACAGGGAGACTGTGGGTACAGAGTACACTGTGGTACAGGGAGAGTGCGGGTACAGAGTACAGTGTGGTACAGGGAGAGTGTGGTACAGAGTGCAGTGTGGTACAGGCACAGTGTGGTACAAGGAGAGTGTGGTACAGGGTACAGTGTGGTACAGGGAGAGTATGGTACAGAGTATAGTGTGGTACAGGGAGAGTGTGGTACAGAGTACACTGTGGTACATAAGAGTGTGGGTACAGGGTACAGTATGGTACAGGGAGAGTGTGGGTACAGAGTACAGTGTGGTACACGGAGAGTGTGGGTACAGAGTGCGGTGTAGTACAGGGAGAGTGTGGTACAGAGTACAGTGTTGTACAGGGAGTGTGTGGTACAGAGTACATTGTGGTACAGGGAGAGTGTGGGTACAGGGTACAGTGTGGTACAGGAAGAGTGTGGGTACAGAGTACAGTGTGGTACAGGGAGAGTGTGGTACAGAGTACAGCGTGGTACAGGGAGTGTGTGGGTGCAGACTAGAGTGTGGTACAGGGAGAGTGTGGTACAGGGAGAGTGTGGGTACAGTGTACAGAATGGTACAGGGGGAGTGTGGGTACAGGGTACAGTGTGGTACACGGAGCGTGAGGGTACAGGATACTTTGTGGTACAGGGAATGTGTGGTACAGAGTACAGTGTGGTACAGGGAGACTGTGGTACAGAGTACAGTGTGGTACAGGGAGAGTCTGTGTACAGGGTACAGTGTGATACAGGGAGAGTGTGGGTACTGAATACAGTGAGGTACAGGGAGAGTGTGGTACAGGGAGAGTGTGGTGCACATTACAGTGTGGTACAGGAGGAGTGTGGGTATAGATTGCAGCATGGTACAGGGAGTGTGTGTGTACCGAGTAGAGCACAGTACAGGGAGAGTGTGGGTATAGAGTAGAGTGTGGTGCAGGGAGAGAGTGGGTATAGACTACAGTGTGGTAGAGGGAGAGTGTGGGTACAGAGTACAGTGTGGTACAGGGAGAGTGTGGGTACAGAGTACAGTGTGGTACAGGGAGTGTGTGGGTACAGACTAGAGTGTGGTACAGGGAGAGTGTGGGTACAGAGTACAGTGTGGTACAGGAAGCGTGCGGGTACAGAGTACAGTGTGGTGCAGGGAGAGTGTGGTACAGAGTACAGTGTTGCACAGGGAGAGTGTGGTACAGAGTACCGCGTAGTACAGAGAGAGTGTGGTACATGTAGACTGTGGGTAAAGGGTACAGTGTGGTACAGGGAGAGTGTGGTACAGGGTACAGTGTGGTACAGGGAAAGTGTTGGTACAGAGTACAGTGTAGTACAGGGAGAGTGTGGTACAGGAAGCGTGCGGGTACAGAGTACAGTGTGGAACAGGGAGAGTGTGGGTACAGAGTACAGTGTGGTACAGGGAGACTGTGGGTACAGACTACATTGTGGTACTGGGAGAGTGTGGGCACAGAGTACAGCATGGTACATGGAGAGTGTGGGTACAGAGTCCAGTGTTGTAGAGGGAGAGTGTGGTTATTGGCGACAGTGTGGTACAAGGAGAGTGTGGGTATAGGGTACAGTGTGGTACAGGGAGAGTGTGGGTACAGAGTAGAGAGTGGAAAAGGGAGAGTGTGGCTACAGAGTACAGTGTGGTATGGGGTACAGTGTGGTACAGGGAGAGTGTGGTACAGGGGACAGTGTGGTACAGGGAGAGTGTGGTACAGCGGACAGTGTGGTACAGGGAGAGTGTGGGTACAGATTACAGTGTGGTATGGGGAGAGTGTGGGTAAAGGGTACAGTGTGGTACAGGGAGAGGGTTGTACAGAGTGCAGCGCGGTACAGGGAGAGTGTGGTACAGGGTACTGTGTGGTATAGGGAGAATGTGGGTACAGAGTACAGTGTGGTACAGGGAGAGTGTGGTACAGAGTACAGTGTGGTACAGGGAGAGTGTGGTTACAGAGTACAGCATGGTACAGGGAGAGTGAGGGTACAGTGTGCTACAGGGAGAGTGTGGGTAAAGAGTACCCTGTGTTACAGGGAGAGTGTGGTACAGGGGACAGTGTGGTACAGGGAGAATGTGGGTACAGAGTAAAGTGTGGTACAGGGAGAGTGTGGGTACAGAGTACAGTGTGGTACAGGGAGAGTGTGGGTACAGAGAACAGCGCGGTACAGGGAGAGTGTGGTACAGTGTACTGTGTGGTACAGGGAGAATGTGGGTACAGAGTACAATGTGGTACAGGGAGAGTGTAGTACAGGGTACAGTGTGGTACAGGGAGAGTGTGGTACAGAGTACAGTGTGGTACAGCGAGAGTGTGGGTACAGGGTACAGTGTGGTACAGGGAGAGTGTGGTACAGGGTACTGTGTGGTACAGGGAGAATGTGGGTACATAGTAAAGTGTGGTACAGCGAGAGTGTGGGTACAGGGTACAGTATGGTACAGGGACTGTGCGGGTATAGAGTACAGCATGGTAGACGGAGAGTGTGGCTACAGAGTGCAGTGTGGTATGGGGTACAGTGTGGTACATTGAGAGTGTGTGTACAGGGTACAGTGTGGTACAGGGAGAGTATGGGTACAGAGTACTGCGTGGTACAGGGAGAGTGTGGTATAGGGTACTGTGTGGTACAGGGAGAATGTGGGTACAGAGTATAGTGTGGTACAGGGAGAGTGTGGGTACAGGGTACAGTGGGGTACAGGGAGAGTGTGGGTACAGAATACTGCGCGGTACAGGGAGAGTGTGGTACAGGGTACTGTGTGGTACAGGGAGAGTGTGGTACAGAGTACAGTGTGGTACAGCGAGTGTGTGGGTACAGTGTACAGTATGGTACAGGGAGAGCGTGGGTACAGAGTACAGCGTGGTACACGGATAGTGCGGGTAGAGAGTGCAGTGTGGTATAGGGTACAGTGTGGTAATGGGAGAGTGTGGGTACAGGGTACACTGTGGTACAGGGAGAGTGTAGTACAGGGTACAGTGTGGTACAGGGAGATTGTGGGTACAGGGTACACTGTGGTACAGGGAGAGTGTGGGTACAGAGTAAACTGTGGTAAAGGGAGAGCGTGGTACAGGGTACAGTGTGGTACAGAGAGAGTGTGGTACAGGTAGAGTGTGGGTATAGGGTACAGTGTGGTACATGCAGAGTGTGGTACAGGGGACAGTGTGGTACAGGGAGAGTGTGGGTACAGAGTACAGTGTGGTGCAGGGAGAGTGTGGTACAGAGTACAGTGTGGTGCAGGGAGAGTGTGGGTCCAGAGCACAGTGTGGTGCAGGGAGAGTGTGGTACAGAGTACAGTGTGGTGCAGGGAGAGTGTAGGTCCAGAGCACAGTGTGATACAGTGAGTGTGTGGATACAGTGTACAGTGTTGTACAGGGAGAGTGTGGTACATGTAGACTGTGGGTAAAGGGTACAGTGTGGTACAGGGAGAGTGTGGTACAGGGTACAGTGTGGTACAGGGAAAGTGTTGGTACAGAGTACAGTGTGGTACAGGGAGAGTGTGGGTGCAGGGTATAGTGTAGTACAGGGAGAGTGTGGTACAGAGTACAGTGTGGTACAGGAAGCGTGCGGGTACAGAGTACAGTGTGGAACAGGGAGAGTGTGGGTACAGAGTACAGTGTGGTACAGGGAGAGTGTGGTACAGAGTACAGTGTGGTACAGGTAGAGTGTGGGTACAGGGTAGACTGTGGTACAGGGAGAGTGTGGGTACAGAGTACAGCATGGTACACGGAGAGTGTGGCTATAGAGTGCAGTGTGGTACGGGGTACAGTGTGGTACATTGAGAGTGTGGTACAGAGTTAAGTGTGGTACAGGGAGAGTGTGGCAGAGGGTAAAGGCTGGTACAGGGAGAGTGTGGGTACAGATTACAGTGTGGTACAGGGAGAGTGTGGGTACAGAGTAGAGTGTGGAAAAGGGAGAGTGTGGCTACAGAGTACAGTGCGATACAGGGAGAGTGTGGGTACAGAGTACAGTGTTCTACAGGGACAGTGTGGTACAGAGTACAGCGTGGTACAGGGAGAGTGTGGTACAGGGTAGAGTGTGGTAAGGGAGAGTGTGGTACAGATTACAGTGCCGTACAGGGAGAGTGTGGTACAGATTACAGTGTGGTACAGGGAGAGTGTCGGTATAGAGTACAGCATGCTGCAGGGAGAGTGTGGGTACAGAGTACAGTGTTGTAGAGGGAGAGTGTGGTTATAGGGGACAGTGTCGTACAGGGAGAGTGTGGGTCCAGAGTAGAGTGTGATACAGGGAGAGTGTGGGTACAGAGTACCGTGGTCTACAGGGAGAGTGGGGTACAGAGTAC
This sequence comes from Mobula birostris, assembly GCF_030028105.1. Classification (NCBI taxonomy): domain Eukaryota; kingdom Metazoa; phylum Chordata; class Chondrichthyes; order Myliobatiformes; family Myliobatidae; genus Mobula; species Mobula birostris. Next base: position 41,070 of record NW_027275415.1, read on the forward strand.
AGCGTGGTACAGGGAGTGTGTAGTGCAGGGTACAGTTTGGTACAGGGAGAGTGTGGTACAGAGTACAGTGTGGTACAGGGAGAGTGTGGGTACAGAGTACAGCATGGTACAGGGAGAGTGTGGGTATAGTGTGCTACAGGGAGAGTGTGGGTACAGAGTACCCTGTGCTACAGGGAGAGTGTGGTACAGGGTACAGTGTGGTACAGGGAGTGTGTGGGTGCAGACTAGAGTGTGGTACAGGGAGAGTGTGGTACAGGGAGAGTGTGGGTACAGTGTACAGAATGGTACAGGGGGAGTGTGGGTACAGGGTACAGTGTGGTACACGGAGCGTGAGGGTACAGGATACTTTGTGGTACAGGGAATGTGTGGTACAGAGTACAGTGTGGTACAGGGAGACTGTGGTACAGAGTACAGTGTGGTACAGGGAGAGTCTGTGTACAGGGTACAGTGTGATACAGGGAGAGTGTGGGTACTGAATACAGTGAGGTACAGGGAGAGTGTGGTACAGGGAGAGTGTGGTGCACATTACAGTGTGGTACAGGAGGAGTGTGGGTATAGATTGCAGCATGGTACAGGGAGTGTGTGTGTACCGAGTAGAGCACGGTACAGGGAGAGTGTGGGTATAGAGTAGAGTGTGGTGCAGGGAGAGAGTGGGTATAGACTACAGTGTGGTAGAGGGAGAGTGTGGGTACAGAGTACAGTGTGGTACAGGGAGAGTGTGGGTACAGAGTACAGTATGGTACAGGGAGTGTGTGGGTACAGAGTAGAGTGTGGTACAGGGAGAGTGTGGGTACAGTGTACAGTGTGGTACAGGGAGAGTGTGGGTACAGAGTACAGTGTGGTACAGGAAGCGTGCGGGTACAGAGTACAGTGTGGTGCAGGGAGAGTGTGGTACAGAGTACAGTGTGGTACAGGGAGTGTGTGGTACGGAGTACAGTGTGGTACAGGGAGAGTGTGGGTGCAGGGTACAGTGTGGTACAGGGAGAGTGTGGGTACAGAGTACAGTGTGGTGCAGGGAGAGTGTGGTACAGAGTACAGTGTGGTGCAGGGAGAGTGTGGGTCCAGAGCACAGTGTGGTGCAGGGAGAGTGTGGTACAGAGTACAGTGTGGTGCAGGGAGAGTGTGGTACAGAGTACCGCGTAGTACAGAGAGAGTGTGGTACATGTAGACTGTGGGTAAAGGGTACAGTGTGGTACAGGGAGAGTGTGGTACAGGGTACAGTGTGGTCAGGGAGAGTGTGGGTACAGGGTACAGTGTGGTACAGGGAGAGTGTGGGTACAGAGTACAGTTTGTTACAGGGTGAGTGTGGGTACAGACTACAGTGTGGTACAGGGAGAGTGTGGGTACAGAGTAGAGTGTGGTACAGGGAGATTGTGGGTACAGAGTACAGCGTGGTACAGGGAGAGAGTGGGTACAGAGTACAGCATGGTACAGGGAGAGTGTGGGTACAGTGTGGTACAGGGAGAGTGTGGGTACAGACTACAGTGTGGTACAGGGAGAGTGTGGGTACAGAGTACAGTGTGATACAGGGAGAGTGTGGGTACAGACTACAGTGTGATACAGGGAGAGTGTGGGTACAGACTACAGTGTGGTACAGGGAGAGTGTGGGTACAGAGTACAGCATGGTACAGGGAGAGTGTGGGTATAGAGTACAGTGTGGTACCGGGAGTGTGTGGGTACAGAGTAGAGTGTGGTACAGGGAGAGTGTGGTACAGAGTACAGTGTGGTACAGGGAAAGTATGGGTACAGAGTAGAGTGTGGTACAGGGAGAGTGTGGGTACAGAGTACAGTGTGATACAGGGAGAGTGTGGGTACAGAGTACAGCACGGTACAGGGAGAGTGTGGTACAGGGTACTGTGTGTTACAAGGAGAATGTCGGTACAGAGTAAAGTGTGGTACAGGGAGAGTGTGGGTACAGAATACAGTGTGGTACAGGGTTCAGTGTGGTACAGGGAGAGTGTGGGTACAGAATACAGTGTGGTACAGGGAGAGTGTGGTACAGGGTACAGTGTGGTACAGGGAGAGTGTGGGTACAGAGTACAGCGCGGTACAGGGAGAGTGTGGTACAGGTTACTGTGTGGTACAGGGAGAATGTGGGTACAGAGTACAGTGTGGTACAGGGAGAGTGTAATACAGAGTACAGCGTGGTACACGGAGATTGCGGGTAGAGAGTGCAGTGTGGTATAGGGTACACTGTGGTAAAGGGAGAATGTGGGTCCAGGGTACACTGTGGTACAGGGAGAGTGTGGGTACAGAGTAAACTGTGGTAAAGGGAGAGCGTGGTACAGGGCACAGTGTGGTACAGGGAGAGTGTGGTACAGAGTACAGTGTGGTACAGGGACAGGGTGGTACAGAGTACAGTGTGGTACAGCGAGAGTGTGGGTACAGGGTAGAGTATGGTACAGGGACTGTGCGGGTATAGAGTACAGCATGGTACACGGAGTGTGTGGCTACAGAGTGCAGTGTGGTATGGGGTACAGTGTGGTATATTGAGAGTGTGGGTACAGGGTACATTGTGGTACATTGAGGGTATGGTACTGAGTACAGTGTGGTACAGGGAGAGTGTGGTAGAGGGTAAAGGGTGGTACAGGGAGAGTGTGGTTACAGATTACAGTGTGGTATGGGGAGAATGTGGGTACAGAGTAAAGTGTGGTACAGGGAGAGTGTGGGTACAGAGTACAGTGTGGTACAGGGAGAGTGTGGGTACAGAATACTGTGCGGTACAGGGAGAGTGTGGTACAGGGTACTGTGCGGTACAGGGAGAATGTGGGTACAGAGTACAGTGTGGTACAGGGAGAGTGTAGTACAGGGTACAGTGTGGTACAGGGAGAGTGTGGTACAGAGTACAGTGTGGTACAGCGAGAGTGTGAGTACAGGGTACAGTATGGTACAGGGAGAGCGTGGGTACAGAGTACAGCGTGGTACACGGAGAGTGCGGGTAGAGAGTGCAGTGTGGTATAGGGTACAGTGTGGTTAAGGGAGAGTGTGGGTTCAGGGTACACTGTGGTACAGGGAGAGTGTGGTACAGAGTACAGTGTGGTACAGCGAGAATGTGGGTACAGGGTAGAGTATGGTACAGGGACTGTGCGGGTATAGATTACAGCATGGTACACGGAGAGTGTGGCTACAGAGTGCAGTGTGGTACAGGGAGAGTGTGGCAGAGAGTACAGTGTGGTACAGGGAGAGTGTGGCAGAGGGTAAAGGGTGGTACAGGGAGAGTGTGGGTACAGATTACAGTGTGGTATGGGGAGAGTGTGGGTAAAGGGTACAGTGTGGTACAGGGAGAGTGTGGGTAAAGAGTACAGTGTGGTACAGGGAGAGTGTGGTACAGCGGACAGTGTGGTACAGGGAGAGTGTGGGTACAGATTACAGTGTGGTATGGGGAGAGTGTGGGTAAAGGGTACAGTGTGGTACAGGGAGAGGGTTGTACAGAGTGCAGCGCGGTACAGGGAGAGTGTGGTACAGGGTACTGTGTGGTATAGGGAGAATGTGGGTACAGAGTACAGTGTGGTACAGGGAGAGTGTGGTACAGAGTACAGTGTGGTACAGGGAGAGTGTGGTTACAGAGTACAGTGTGGTACAGGGAGAGTGTGGGTACAGAGAACAGCGCGGTACAGGGAGAGTGTGGTACAGTGTACTGTGTGGTACAGGGAGAATGTGGGTACAGAGTACAATGTGGTACAGGGAGAGTGTAGTACAGGGTACAGTGTGGTACAGGGAGAGTGTGGTACAGGGTACAGTGTGGTACAGGGAGAGTGTGGTACAGGGTACTGTGTGGTACAGGGAGAATGTGGGTACATAGTAAAGTGTGGTACAGCGAGAGTGTGGGTACAGGGTAGAGTATAGTACAGGGACTGTGCGGGTATAGAGTACAGCATGGTAGACGGAGAGTGTGGCTACAGAGTGCAGTGTGGTATGGGGTACAGTGTGGTACATTGAGAGTGTGTGTACAGGGTACAGTGTGGTACAGGGAGAGTATGGGTACAGAGTACTGCGTGGTACAGGGAGAGTGTGGTATAGGGTACTGTGTGGTACAGGGAGAATGTGGGTACAGAGTATAGTGTGGTACAGGGAGAGTGTGGGTACAGGGTACAGTGGGGTACAGGGAGAGGGTGGGTACAGAATACTGCGCGGTACAGGGAGAGTGTGGTACAGGGTACTGTGTGGTACAGGGACAATGTGGGTACAGAGTACAGTGTGGTACAGGGAGAGTGTGGTACAGGGTACAGTGTGGTACAGGGAGAGTGTGGTACAGAGTACAGTGTGGTACAGCGAGTGTGTGGGTACAGTGTACAGTATGGTACAGGGAGAGCGTGGGTACAGAGTACAGCGTGGTACACGGATAGTGCGGGTAGAGAGTGCAGTGTGGTATAGGGTACAGTGTGGTAATGGGAGAGTGTGGGTACAGGGTACACTGTGGTACAGGGAGAGTGTGGGTACAGAGTAAACTGTGGTAAAGGGAGAGCGTGGTACAGGGTACAGTGTGGTACAGAGAGAGTGTGGTACAGGTAGAGTGTGGGTATAGGGTACAGTGTGGTACATGCAGAGTGTGGTACAGGGGACAGTGTGGTGCAGGGAGAGTGTGGTACAGAGTACAGTGTGGTGCAGGGAGAGTGTGGGTCCAGAGCACAGTGTGGTGCAGGGAGAGTGTGGTACAGAGTACAGTGTGGTGCAGGGAGAGTGTAGGTCCAGAGCACAGTGTGATACAGTGAGTGTGTGGATACAGTGTACAGTGTTGTACAGGGAGAGTGTGGTACAGAGTACAGCGTAGTACAGAGAGAGTGTGGTACATGTAGACTGTGGGTAAAGGGTACAGTGTGGTACAGGGAGAGTGTGGTACAGGGTACAGTGTGGTACAGGGAAAGTGTTGGTACAGAGTACAGTGTGGTACAGGGAGAGTGTGGGTGCAGGGTATAGTGTAGTACAGGGAGAGTGTGGTACAGAGTACAGTGTGGTACAGGAAGCGTGCGGGTACAGAGTACAGTGTGGAACAGGGAGAGTGTGGTACAGAGTACAGTGTGATACAGGGAGACTGTGGGTACAGACTACATTGTGGTACTGGGAGAGTGTGGGCACAGAGTACAGCATGGTACATGGAGAGTGTGGGTACAGAGTCCAGTGTTGTAGAGGGAGAGTGTGGTTATTGGCGACAGTGTGGTACAAGGAGAGTGTGGGTATAGGGTACAGTGTGGTGCAGGGAGAATGGGGTACAGGGGACAGTGTGGAAAAGGGAGAGTGTGGCTACAGAGTACAGTGCGATACAGGGAGAGTGTGGGTACAGTGTACAGTGTTGTACAGGGAGAGTGTGGTACAGAGTACAGCGTAGTACAGAGAGAGTGTGGTACATGTAGACTGTGGGTAAAGGGTACAGTGTGGTACAGGGAGAGTGTGGTACAGGGTACAGTGTGGTACAGGGAAAGTGTTGGTACAGAGTACAGTGTGGTACAGGGAGAGTGTGGGTGCAGGGTATAGTGTAGTACAGGGAGAGTGTGGTACAGAGTACAGTGTGGTACAGGGTACAGTGTGATACAGGGAGAGTGTGGGTACAGGGTACAGTGTGGTACAGGGAGAGTGTGGTACAGAGTACAGTGTGGTACAGGAAGCGTGCGGGTACAGAGTACAGTGTGGAACAGGGAGAGTGTGGTACAGAGTACAGTGTGATACAGGGAGACTGTGGGTACAGACTACATTGTGGTACTGGGAGAGTGTGGGCACAGAGTACAGCATGGTACATGGAGAGTGTGGGTACAGAGTCCAGTGTTGTAGAGGGAGAGTGTGGTTATTGGCGACAGTGTGGTACAAGGAGAGTGTGGGTATAGGGTACAGTGTGGTGCAGGGAGAATGGGGTACAGGGGACAGTGTGGAAAAGGGAGAGTGTGGCTACAGAGTACAGTGCGATACAGGGAGAGTGTGGGTACAGAGTACAGTGTTCTACAGGGACAGTGTGGTACAGAGTACAGCGTGGTACAGGGAGAGTGTGGTACAGGGTACAGTGTGGTAAGGGAGAGTGTGGGTACAGACTACAGTTTGTTACAGGGAGAGTGTGGGTACAGACTACAGTGTGGTACAGGGAGAGCGTGGGTACAGAGCACAGTGTGGTACGGGGAGATTGTTGTACAGGGGTAGAGTGTGGTACAGGGAGAGTGTGGTACAGATTACAGTGCCGTACAGGGAGAGTGTGGTACAGATTACAGTGTGGTACAGGGAGAGTGTCGGTATAGAGTACAGCATGCTGCAGGGAGAGTGTGGTACAGAGTACAGTGTTGTAGAGGGAGAGTGTGGTTATAGGGGACAGTGTCGTACAGGGAGAGTGAGGGTGCAGGTTACAGTGTGGTACAGGGAGAGTGTGGGTACAGAGTACCGTGGTCTACAGGGAGAGTGGGGTACAGAGTACAGCGTGGTACAGGGAGTGTGTAGTGCAGGGTACAGTTTGGTACAGGGAGAGTGTGGTACAGAGTACAGTGTGGTACAGGGAGAGTGTGGGTACAGAGTACAGCATGGTACAGGGAGAGTGTGGGTACAGTGTGGTACAGGGAGAGTGTGGGTACAGAGTACCCTGTGCTACAGGGAGAGTGTGGTACAGGGTACAGTGTGGTACAGGGAGTGTGTGGGTGCAGACTAGAGTGTGGTACAGGGAGAGTGTGGTACAGGGAGAGTGTGGGTACAGTGTACAGAATGGTACAGGGAGAGTGTGGGTACAGGGTACAGTGTGGTACACGGAGCGTGAGGGTACAGGATACTTTGTGGTACAGGGAATGTGTGGTACAGAGTACAGTGTGGTACAGGGAGACTGTGGTACAGAGTACAGTGTGGTACAGGGAGAGTCTGTGTACAGGGTACAGTGTGATACAGGGAGAGTGTGGGTACTGAATACAGTGAGGTACAGGGAGAGTGTGGTACAGGGAGAGTGTGGTGCACATTACAGTGTGGTACAGGAGGAGTGTGGGTATAGATTGCAGCATGGTACAGGGAGTGTGTGTGTACCGAGTAGAGCACAGTACAGGGAGAGTGTGGGTATAGAGTAGGGTGTGGTGCAGGGAGAGAGTGGGTATAGACTACAGTGTGGTACAGGGAGAGTGTGGGTACAGAGTACAGTGTGGTACAGGGAGTGTGTGGGTACAGACTAGAGTGTGGTACAGGGAGTGTGTGGGTACAGAGTAGAGTGTGGTACAGGGAGAGTGTGGGTACAGAGTAGAGTGTGGTACAGGGAGAGTGTGGGTACAGAGTAGAGTGTGGTACAGGGAGAGTGTGGGTACAGAGTAGAGTGTGGTACAGGGAGAGTGTGGGTACAGTGTACAGTGTGGTACAGGGAAAGTGTGGGTACAGAGTACAGTGTGGTACAGGAAGCGTGCGGGTACAGAGTACTGTGTGGTACAGGGAGAGTGTGGGTACAGGGTACAGTGTGGTACAGGGAGAGTGTGGGTACAGAGTACAGTGTGATACAGGGAGACTGTGGGTACAGAGTACAGTGTGGAACAGGGAGAGTGTGGGTACAGAGTACAGTGTGATACAGGGAGACTGTGGGTACAGACTACATTGTGGTACAGGGAGAGTGTCGGTATAGAGTACAGCATGGTACATGGAGAGTGTGGGTACAGAGTCCAGTGTTGTAGAGGGAGAGTGTGGTTATTGGCGACAGTGTGGTACAAGGAGAGTGTGGGTATAGGGTACAGTGTGGTACAGGGAGAATGTGGTACAGGGGACAGTGTGGAAAAGGGAGAGTGTGGCTACAGAGTACAGTGTGATACAGGGAGAGTGTGGGTACAGAGTACAGTGTTCTACAGGGACAGTGTGGCACAGAGTACAGCGTGGTACAGGGAGAGTGTGGTACAGGGTACAGTGTGGTACAGGGAGAGAGTGGGTACAGAGTACAGCATGGTACAGGGAGAGTGTGGGTACAGTGTGATACAGGGAGAGTGTGGGTACAGAATACCCTGTGGTGCAGGGAGAGTGTGGTACAGAGTACAGTGTGATACAGGGAGAGTGTGGGTACCGAGTACAGCGTGGTACAGGGAGAGTGTGGTGCAGGGTACAGTGTGGTACAGGGAGAGTGTGGGTACAGAGTACAGTGTGGTACAGGGAGAGTGTGGTGCAGGGTAGAGTGTGGTGCACGGAGAGTGTGGGTGTAGGGTACAGTGTGGAACAGGGAGAGTGTGGGTGCAGAGTACAGTGTGGTACAGGGAGAGTGTGGTACAGGGGACAGTGTGGAAAAGGGAGAGTGTGGTACAGGGGACAGTGTGGTACAGGGAGATTGTGGGTCAGGAGTACAGTGTGATACAGCGAGAGTGTGGGTACAGAGTACAGTGTGGTACAGGGAGAGTGTGGGTACAGAGTACAGTGTGGTAGAGGGAGAGAGTGGGTACAGAGTACAGTGTGGTACAGGGAGAGTGTGGGTACAGAGTACAGTGTGGTACAGGGAGAGTGTGGGTACAGAGTAGAGTGTGGTACAGGGAAAGTGTGGGTACAGAGTAGAGTGTGGTACAGGGAAAGTGTGGGTACAGAGAACAGTGTGGTACAGGGAAAGTGTGGGTACAGGGTACAGTGTGGTACAGGGAGAGTGTGGGTACAGAGTAGAGTGTGGTACAGGGAAAGTGTGGGTACAGGGTACAGTGTGGTACAGGGAGAGTGTGGGTACAGAGTAGAGTGTGGTACAGGGAAAGTGTGGGTACAGGGTACAGTGTGGTACAGGGAGAGTGTGGGTACAGAGTAGAGTGTGGTACAGGGAGAGTGTGGGTACAGAGTAGAGTGTGGTACAGGGAGAGTGTGGGTACAGAGTACAGCATGGTACAGGGAGAGTGTGGTTCAGCGTACAGTGTGGTACAGGGAGAGTGTGGTACAGATTACAGTGCCGTACAGGGAGAGTGTGGTACAGATTACAGTGTGGTACAGGGAGAGTGTCGGTATAGAGTACAGCATGCTGCAGGGAGAGTGTGGGAACAGAGTACAGTGTTGTAGAGGGAGAGTGTGGTTATAGGGGACAGTGTGGTACAGGGAGAGTGAGGGTGCAGGTTACAGTGTGGTACAGGGAGAGTGTGGGTACAGAGTACATTGTGGTGCAGGGTGAGTGTGGTACAGGGTACAGTGTGGTACAGGGAGAGTGTGGGTACAGACTACAGTGTGGTACAGGGAGAGCGTGGGGACAGATTAGATTGTGGTACAGGGAGATTGTGGGTACAGAGTACAGCGTGGTACAGGGAGAGGGTGGGTACAGAGTACAGCATGGTACAGGGAGAGTGTGGGTACAGTGTGGGACAGGGAGAGTGTGGGTACAGAATACCCTGTGGTGCAGGGAGAGTGTGGGTACAGAGTACAGTGTGGTACAGGGAGAGTGTGGGTACAGAGTACAGTGTGGTACAGGGAGAGTGTGGTACAGAGTACAGTGTGGTACAGGGAGAATGTGGTACAGGGGACAGTGTGGAAAAGGGAGAGTGTGGGTACAGAGTACAGTGTGATACAGGGAGAGTGTGGGTACCGAGTACAGCGTGGTACAGGGAGAGTGTGGTGCAGGGTACAGTGTGGTACATGGAGAGTGTGGGTACAGAGTACAGTGTGGTACCGGGAGTGTGTGGGTACAGAGTAGAGTGTGGTACAGGGAGAGGGTGGGTACAGAGTACAGTGTGGTACAGGGAGATTGTGGTACAGAGCACATCGTGGTATAGGGAGAGTGTGGTACAGGGTAGAGTGTGGTGCACGGAGAGTGTGGGTGTAGGGTACAGTGTGGAACAGGGAGAGTGTGGGTGCAGAGTACAGTGTGGTACAGGGAGAGTGTGGTTATAGGGGACAGTGTGGTACAGGGAGAGTGTGGGTATAGGGTACAGTGTGATACAGTGAGTGTGTGGATACAGGGTACAGTGTTGTACAGGGAGAGTGTGGTACAGAGTACAGCGTAGTACAGAGAGAGTGTGGTACATGTAGAGTGTGGGTAAAGGGTACGGTGTGGTACAGGGTACAGTGCGGTACAGGGAAAGTGTTGGTACAGAGTACAGTGTGGTACAGGGACAGTGTGGGTGCAGGGTACAGTGTAGTACAGGGAGAGTGTGGTACAGAGTACAGTGTGGTACAGGAAGCGTGCGGGTACAGAATACAGTGTGGAACAGGGAGAGTCTGGGTACAGAGTACAGTGTGGTACAGGGAGACTGTGGGTACAGACTACATTGTGGTACTGGGAGAGTGTGGGCACAGAGTACAGCATGGTACATGGAGAGTGTGGGTATAGAGTCCAGTGTTGTAGAGGGAGAGTGTGGTTATTGGCGACAGTGTGGTAGAAGGAGAGTGTGGGTATAGGGTACAGTGTGGTACAGGGAGAATGTGGTACAGGGGACAGTGTGGAAAAGGGAGAGTGTGGGTACAGAGTACAGTGTGATACAGGGAGAGTGTGGGTACAGAGTACAGTTCGTTACAGGGAGAGTGTGGGTACAGACTACAGTGTTGGACAGGGAGAGTGTGGGTACAGAGTACAGTGTTGTACAGGGAGAGTGTGGTACAGAGTACAGCGTAGTACAGAGAGAGTGTGGTACATGTAGACTGTGGGTAAAGGGTACAGTGTGGTACAGGGAGAGTGTGGTACAGGGTACAGTGTGGTACAGGGAAAGTGTTGGTACAGACTACAGTGTGGTACAGGAAGTGTGCGGGTACAGAGTACTGTGTGGAACAGGGAGAGTGTGGGTACAGAATACAGTGTGATACAGGGAGAGTGTGGGTACAGAGTACAGTGTGGAACAGGGAGAGTGTGGTACAGAGTACAGTGTGATACAGGGAGACTGTGGGTACAGACTACATTGTGGTACTGGGAGAGTGTGGGCACAGAGTACAGTGTGGTACAGGGAGAGTGTGGGTACAGGGTACAGTATGGTACAGGGAGAGTGTGGTACAGGGTACTGTGTGATACAGGGAGACTGTGGGTACAGACTACATTGTGGTACAGGGAGAGTGTCGGTATAGAGTACAGCATGGTACATGGAGAGTGTGGGTACAGAGTACAGTGTTGTAGAGGGAGAGTGTGGTTATTGGCGACAGTGTGGTACAAGGAGAGTGTGGGTATAGGGTACAGTGTGGTACAGGGAGAGTGTGGGTACAGAGTACAGTGTGATACAGGGACAGTGTGGCACAGAGTACAGCGTGGTACAGGGAGAGTGTGGTGCAGGGTACAGTGTGGTACAGGGAGAGTGTGGGTACAGACTACAGTGTGGTACAGGGAGAGCGTGGGGACAGATTAGAGTGTGGTACAGGGAGATTGTGGGTACAGAGTACAGCGTGGTACAGGGAGAGGGTGGGTACAGAGTGCAGCATGGTACAGGGAGAGTGTGGGTACAGTGTGGTACAGGGAGAGTGTGGGTACAGAATACCCTGTGGTGCAGGGAGAGTGTGGTACAGGGGACAGTGTGATACAGGGAGAGTGTGGGTACCGAGTACAGCGTGGTACAGGGAGAGTGTGGAGCAGGGTACAGTGTGGTACAGGGAGAGTGTGGGTGCAGGGTACAGTGTAGTACAGGGAGAGTGTGGTACAGAGTACAGTGTGGTACAGGAAGCGTGCGGGTACAGAGTACAGTGTGGAACAGGGAGAGTCTGGGTACAGAGTACAGTGTGATGCAGGGAGACTGTGGGTACAGACTACATTGTGGTACTGGGAGAGTGTGGGCACAGAGTACAGCATGGTACATGGAGAGTGTGGGTATAGAGTCCAGTGTTGTAGAGGGAGAGTGTGGTTATTGGCGACAGTGTGGTAGAAGGAGAGTGTGGGTATAGGGTACAGTGTGGTACAGGGAGAATGTGGTACAGGGGACAGTGTGGAAAAGGGAGAGTGTGGGTACAGAGTACAGTGTGATACAGGGAGAGTGTGGGTACAGAGTACAGTGTTCTACAGGGACAGTGTGGTACAGAGTACAGCGTGGTACAGGGAGAGTGTGGGTACAGAGTACAGTTCGTTACAGGGAGAGTGTGGGTACAGACTACAGTGTTGGACAGGGAGAGTGTGGGTACAGAGTACAGTGTTGTACAGGGAGAGTGTGGTACAGAGTACAGCGTAGTACAGAGAGAGTGTGGTACATGTAGACTGTGGGTAAAGGGTACAGTGTGGTACAGGGAGAGTGTGGTACAGGGTACAGTGTGGTACAGGGAAAGTGTTGGTACAGACTACAGTGTGGTACAGGGAGAGTGTGGGTGCAGGGTATAGTGTAGTACAGGGAGAGTGTGGTACAGAGTACAGTGTGGTACAGGAAGTGTGCGGGTACAGAGTACTGTGTGGAACAGGGAGAGTGTGGGTACAGAATACAGTGTGATACAGGGAGTATGTGGGTACAGACTACATTGTGGTACTGGGAGAGTGTGGGCACAGAGTACAGCATGGTACATGGAGAGTGTGGGTATAGAGTCCAGTGTTGTAGAGGGAGAGTGTGGTTATTGGCGACAGTGTGGTAGAAGGAGAGTGTGGGTATAGGGTACAGTGTGGTACAGGGAGAATGTGGTACAGAGTACAGCGTGGTACAGGGAGAGTGTGGTACAGAGTACAGTGTGGTACAGGAAGCGTGCGGGTACAGAGTACAGTGTGGTACAGGGAGAGTGTGGTACAGAGTACAGTGTGGTACAGGAAGCGTGCGGGTACAGAGTACAGTGTGGAACAGGGAGAGTCTGGGTACAGAGTACAGTGTGATACAGGGAGACTGTGGGTACAGACTACATTGTGGTACTGGGAGAGTGTGGGCACAGAGTACAGCATGGTACATGGAGAGTGTGGGTACAGAGTCCAGTGTTGTAGAGGGAGAGTGTGGTTATTGGCGACAGTGTGGTACAAGGAGACTGTGGGTACAGAGTACAGTGTGGAACAGGGAGAGTGTGGGTACAGAGTACAGTGTGATACAGGGAGACTGTGGGTACAGACTACATTGTGGTACAGGGAGAGTGTCGGTATAGAGTACAGCATGGTACATGGAGAGTGTGGTACAGAGTACAGTGTGATACAGGGAGACTGTGGGTACAGACTACATTGTGGTACTGGGAGAGTGTGGGCACAGAGTACAGCATGGTACATGGAGAGTGTGGGTACAGAGTCCAGTGTTGTAGAGGGAGAGTGTGGTTATTGGCGACAGTGTGGTAGAAGGAGAGTGTGGGTATAGGGTACAGTGTGGTGCAGGGAGAATGGGGTACAGGGGACAGTGTGGAAAAGGGAGAGTGTGGGTACAGAGTACAGTGTGGTACAGGGAGAATGTGGTACAGGGGACAGTGTGGAAAAGGGAGAGTGTGGGTACAGAGTACAGTGTGATACAGGGAGAGTGTGGCACAGAGTACAGCGTGGTACAGGGAGAGTGTGGTACAGGGTACAGTGTGGTACAGGGATAGTGTGGGTACAGAGTACAGTTTGTTACAGGGAGAGTGTGGGTACAGACTACAGTGTGGTACAGGGAGAGCGTGGGGACAGATTAGTGTGTGGTACAGGGAGATTGTGGGTACAGAGTACAGCGTGGTACAGGGAGAGGGTGGGTACAGAGTATAGCATGGTACAGGGAGAGTGTGGGTACAGTGTGGGACAGGGAGAGTGTGGGTGCAGAATACCCTGTGGTGCAGGGAGAGTGTGGGTACAGAGTACAGTGTGATACAGGGAGAGTGTGGGTACCGAGTACAGCGTGGTACAGGGAGAGTGTGGAGCAGGGTACAGTGTGGTACAGGGAGAGTGTGGGTGCAAGGTACAGTGTAGTACAGGGAGAGTGTGGTACAGAGTACAGTGTGGTACAGGAAGCGTGCGGGTACAGAGTACAGTGTGGAACAGGGAGAGTCTGGGTACAGAGTACAGTGTGATACAGGGAGACTGTGGGTACAGACTACATTGTGGTACTGGGAGAGTGTGGGCACAGAGTACAGCATGGTACATGGAGAGTGTGGGTATAGAGTCCAGTGTTGTAGAGGGAGAGTGTGGTTATTGGCGACAGTGTGGTAGAAGGAGAGTGTGGGTATAGGGTACAGTGTGGTACAGGGAGAATGTGGTACAGGGGACAGTGTGGAAAAGGGAGAGTGTGGGTGCAGGGTACAGTGTAGTACAGGGAGAGTGTGGTACAGAGTACAGTGTGGTACAGGAAGCGTGCGGGTACAGAGTACAGTGTGGTACAAGGAGAGTGTGGGTACAGAGTACAGTGTGATACAGGGACAGTGTGGGTACAGAGTACAGTGTTCTACAGGGACAGTGTGGCACAGAGTACAGCGTGGTACAGGGAGAGTGTGGTACAGGGTACAGCGTGGTACAGGGAGAGTGTGGGTACAGACTACAGTTTGTTACAGGGTGAGTGTGGGTACAGACTACAGTGTGGTACAGGGAGAGCGTGGGGACAGATTAGAGTGTGGTACAGGGAGATCGTGGGTACAGAGTACAGCGTGGTACAGGGAGAGGGTGGGTACAGAGTACAGCATGGTACAGGGAGAGTGTGGAGCAGGGTACAGTGTGGTACAGGGAGAGTGTGGGTACAGAGTACAGTGTGGTACCGGGAGTGTGTGGGTACAGAGTAGAGTGTGGTACAGAGAGAGGGTGGGTACAGAGTACAGTGTGGTACCGGGAGTGTGTGGGTACAGAGTAGAGTGTGGTACAGGGAGAGGGTGGGTACAGAGTACAGTGTGGTACAGGGAGATTGTGGTACAGAGCACATCGTGTATAGGGAGAGTGTGGTACAGGGTAGAGTGTGGTGCACGGAGAGTGTGGGTGTAGGGTACAGTGTGGAACAGGGAGAGTGTGGCTGCAGAGTACAGTGTGGTACAGGGAGAGTGTGGTTATAGGGGACAGTGTGGTACAGGGGAGAGTGTGGGTATAGGGTACAGTGTGGTACAGGGAGAGTGTGGTACAGGGGACAGTGTGGAAAAGGGAGAGTGTGGTACAGGGGACAGTGTGGTACAGGGAGATTGTGGGTCAGGAGTACAGTGTGATACAGGGGGAGTGTGGTACAGAGTACAGTGTTCTACAGGGAGAGTGCTGTACAGAGTAGAGCGTGGTACAGGGAAAGTGTGGGTACAGAGTAGAGTGTGGTACAGGGAGAGTGTGGGTACAGAGCACAGTGTGGTACAGGGAGAGTGTGGGTACAGAGTGCAGTGTTGTACATGGAGAGTGTTGTACAGAGTACAGCATGGTACAGGAGAGTGTGGTACAGGGTACAGTGTGGTACAGGGACAGTGTGGGTACAGAGTACAGTGTGGTACAGGGAGAGTGTGGTACAGAGTACAGCCTGGTACACGGAGAGCGTGGGTACAGAGTGCAGTGTGGTACAGGTTACAGTGTGGTACAGGGAGAGTGTTGTATAGAGTACAGTGTGTTACAGGGAGACTGTGGGTACAGAGTACACTGTGGTACAGGGAGAGTGCGGGTACAGAGTACAGTGTGGTACAGGGAGAGTGTGGTACAGAGTGCAGTGTGGTACAGGCACAGTGTGGTACAAGGAGAGTGTGGTACAGGGGTACAGTGTGGTACAGGGAGAGTATGGTACAGAGTATAGTGTGGTACAGGGAGAGTGTGGTACAGAGTACACTGTGGTACATAAGAGTGTGGGTACAGGGTACAGTATGGTACAGGGAGAGTGTGGGTACAGAGTACAGTGTGGTACACGGAGAGTGTGGGTACAGAGTGCGGTGTAGTACAGGGAGAGTGTGGTACAGAGTACAGTGTGGTACAGGGAGAGTGTGGTACAGAGTACAGTGTTGTACAGGGAGTGTGTGGTACAGAGTACATTGTGGTACAGGGAGAGTGTGGGTACAGGGTACAGTGTGGTACAGGAAGAGTGTGGGTACAGAGTACAGTGTGGTACAGGGAGAGTGTGGTACAGAGTACAGCTGGTGGTACAGGGAGTGTGTGGGTGCAGACTAGAGTGTGGTACAGGGAGAGTGTGGTACAGGGAGAGTGTGGTGTACAGTGTACAGAATGGTACAGGGGGAGTGTGGGTACAGGGTACAGTGTGGTACACGGAGCGTGAGGGTACAGGATACTTTGTGGTACAGGGAATGTGTGGTACAGAGTACAGTGTGGTACAGGGAGACTGTGGTACAGAGTACAGTGTGGTACAGGGAGAGTCTGTGTACAGGGTACAGTGTGATACAGGGAGGAGTGTGGGTACTGAATACAGTGAGGTACAGGGAGAGTGTGGTACAGGGAGAGTGTGGTGCACATTACAGTGTGGTACAGGAGGAGTGTGGGTATAGATTGCAGGCATGGTACAGGGAGTGTGTGTGTACCGAGTAGAGCACAGTACAGGGAGAGTGTGGGTATAGAGTAGAGTGTGGTGCAGGGAGAGAGTGGGTATAGACTACAGTGTGGTAGAGGGAGAGTGTGGGTAACAGAGTACAGTGTGGTACAGGGAGAGTGTGGGTACAGAGTACAGTGTGGTACAGGGAGTGTGTGGGTACAGACTAGAGTGTGGTACAGGAGAGTGTGGGTACAGAGTACAGTGTGGTACAGGAAGCGTGCGGGTACAGAGTACAGTGTGTGTGCAGGGAGAGTGTGGTACAGAGTACAGTGTTGCACAGGGAGAGTGTGGTACAGAGTACCGCGTTAGTACAGAGAGAGTGTGGTACATGTAGACTGTGGGTAAAGGGTACAGTGTGGTACAGGGAGAGTGTGGTACAGGGTACAGTGTGGTACAGGGAAAGTGTTGGTACAGAGTACAGTGTTAGTACAGGGAGAGTGTGGTACAGGAAGCGTGCGGGTACAGAGTACAGTGTGGAACAGGGGAGAGTGTGGGTACAGAGTACAGTGTGGTACAGGGAGACTGTGGGTACAGACTACATTGTGGTACTGGGAGAGTGTGGGCACAGAGTACAGCATGGTACATGGAGAGTGTGGGTACAGAGTCCAGTGTTGTAGAGGGAGAGTGTGGTTATTGGCGACAGTGTGGTACAAGGGAGAGTGTGGGTATAGGGTACAGTGTGGTACAGGGAGAGTGTGGGTACAGAGTAGAGAGTGGAAAAGGGAGAGTGTGGCTACAGAGTACAGTGTGGTATGGGGTACAGTGTGGTATATTGAGAGTGTGGGTACAGAGTAAAGTGTGGTACAGGGAGAGTGTGGGTACAGAGTGCAGTGTGGTACAGGGAGAGTGTGGGTACAGAGTAGAGTGTGGTACAGGGAGAGTGTGGGTACAGAGGTGCAGTGTGGTACAGGGAGAGTGTGGGTACAGAATACTGTGCGGTACAGGAGAGTGTTGTACAGGGTACTGTGCGATACAGGGAGAGTTGTGGGTACAGAGTACAGTGTGGTACAGGGAGGAGTGTAGTACAGGGTACAGTGTGGTACAGGGAGAGTGTGGGTACAGAGTACAGTGTGGTACAGCGAGTGTGTGGGTACAGTGTACAGTATGGTACAGGGGAGAGCGTGGGTACAGAGTACAGCGTGGTACACGGAGAGTGCGGGTAGAGAGTGCAGTGTGGTATAGGGTACAGTGTGGTTAAGGGAGAGTGCGGGTTCAGGGTACACTGTGGTACAGGGAGAGTGTGGTACAGAGTACAGTGTGGTACAGCGAGAATGTGGGTACAGGGTAGAGTATGGTACAGGGACTGTGCGGGTATAGATTACAGCATGGTACACGGAGAGTGTGGCTACAGAGTGCAGTGTGGTATGGGGTACAGTGTGGTACATTGAGAGTGTGGGTACAGGGTACAGTGTGTGTACAGGGAGGGGTATGGTACTGAGTACAGTGTGGTACAGGGAGAGTGTGGTACAGAGTACAGTGTGGTACAGGGAGAGTGTGGCAGAGGGTAAAAGGTGGTACAGGGAGAGTGTGGGTACAGATTACAGTGTGGTATGGGGAGAGTGTGGGTAAAGGGTACAGGTGTGTACAGGGAGAGTGTGGGGTAAAGAGTACAGTGTGGTACAGGGAGAGTGTGGTACAGGGGACAGTGTGGTACAGGGAGAGTGTGGTACAGCGGACAGTGTGGTACAGGGAGAGTGTGGGTACAGATTACAGTGTGGTATGGGGAGAGTGTGGGTAAAGGGTACAGTGTGGTACAGGGAGAGGGTTGTACAGAGTGCAGCGCGGTACAGGGAGAGTGTGGTACAGGGTACTGTGTGGTATAGGGAGAATGTGGGTACAGAGTACAGTGTGGTACAGGAGAGTGTGGTACAGAGTACAGTGTGGTACAGGGAGAGTGTGGTTACAGAGTACAGCATGGTACAGGGAGAGTGAGGGTACAGTGTGCTACAGGGAGAGTGTGGTACAGGGGACAGTGTGGTACAGTGAGAATGTGGGTACAGAGTAAAGTGTGGTACAGGGAGAGTGTGGGGTACAGAGTACAGTGTGGTACAGGGAGAATGTGGGTACAGAGTACAAATGTGGTACAGGAGAGTGTAGTACAGGGTACAGTGTGGTACAGGGAGAGTGTGGTACAGAGTACAGTGTGGTACAGCGAGAGTGTGGGTACAGGGTACAG
>NW_027275416.1:0-59428 GCF_030028105.1 Mobula birostris
TGTCAGGAGGGGCAAGATCCAAGAAAGGCAAGTGTTGGACCTGGTTAATGAAGGCGTGGGCCAGATCAAAGTGGCAGGGTCGCGTGAAATTGAATCTCAAGTGAGGAGATCAAAAAGCACAAGAGGGCTGATTTGCCCACTGCCCGCATACTCTCAACCTAACCTAACAGTGACACGCTTTTCATTCTCCCGGTCGGCAAAATGCCAAGAATAAAGCCCAGATGCCCAAACGGCGAGAGACAACCAGAAAGTTAAACCCAAGCTGGGTCCACAGAAAACCAGTCACCACTAAACTCAGGTGCAGAGACACCGAATGCCCAGTAAACACTGTCAATTTAACCCATGCAATCCCAGGCATACAGATGCCGGGTAATGATGTTTAAAAACAACGTTGCCCTCATAGTTACATGCCTCTCATTATCCTGGTCCATGGGAAAACACAAGCCGAGCTTGATCAACTCCGGCTGGGTCATCTCGGGGAGGGTGTTTAATGATGAAAGACCCGAAACACCCGATGATCCGAGGATGCATTACTGATGATGTGTCCCAGTGCACACCCGGTCCATTGAACCAAGTGGTGTCGGACCACGATAATGAAAGGCATGGGCCAGATTCACCTGGCTTCACCACACGAGCCTATGCGCCACAGCACCTCATACCTCACCACTCTAAATTCTGCAGCCTTACCTATCCCAGTCACATATACATCCACCAGCCCAACACTCAAACCTAATCCTAAAGTCCAAGGGGGCACACACGCCCCCAAACCCTCGGCACATCCCAGTGATCATACCACACCCCCACAAACCCTAGTCACTCCCCGACTAACCCTGGCCACTCCCCCACAAACCTGATTACCTTTGTCAGGAGGGGCAAGATCCAAGAAAGGCAAGTGTTGGACCTGGTTAATGAAGGCGTGGGCCAGATCAAAGTGGCAGGGTCGCGTGAAATTGAATCTCAAGTGAGGAGATCAAAAAGCACAAGAGGGCTGATTTGCCCACTGCCCGCATACTCTCAACCTAACCCTAATGCGAGGGCTGATTTGCCCACTGCCCGCATACTCTCAACCTAACCTAACAGTGAATCTCAAGTGAGGAGATCAAAAAGCACAAGAGGGCTGATTTGCCCACTGCCCGCATACTCTCAACCTAACCTAACAGTGACACGCTTTTCATTCTCCCGGTCGGCAAAATGCCAAGAATAAAGCCCAGATGCCCAAACGGCGAGAGACAACCAGAAAGTTAAACCCAAGCTGGGTCCACAGAAAACCAGTCACCACTAAACTCAGGTGCAGAGACACCGAATGCCCAGTAAACACTGTCAATTTAACCCATGCAATCCCAGGCATACAGATGCCGGGTAATGATGTTTAAAAACAACGTTGCCCTCATAGTTACATGCCTCTCATTATCCTGGTCCATGGGAAAACACAAGCCGAGCTTGATCAACTCCGGCTGGGTCATCTCGGGGAGGGTGTTTAATGATGAAAGACCCGAAACACCCGATGATCCGAGGATGCATTACTGATGATGTGTCCCAGTGCACACCCGGTCCATTGAACCAAGTGGTGTCGGACCACGATAATGAAAGGCATGGGCCAGATTCACCTGGCTTCACCACACGAGCCTATGCGCCACAGCACCTCATACCTCACCACTCTAAATTCTGCAGCCTTACCTATCCCAGTCACATATACATCCACCAGCCCAACACTCAAACCTAATCCTAAAGTCCAAGGGGGCACACACCCCCACAAACCCTCGGCACATCCCAGAGATCATGCCACACCCCCACAAACCCTAGGCACACCCCGACTAACCCTGGCCACTCCCCCACAAACCCGATTACCTTTGTCAGGAGGGGCAAGATCCAAGAAAGGCAAGTGTTGGACCTGGTTAATGAAGGCGTGGGCCAGATCAAAGTGGCAGGGTCGCGTGAAATTGAATCTCAAGTGAGGAGATCAAAAAGCACAAGAGGGCTGATTTGCCCACTGCCCGCATACTCTCAACCTAACCTAACAGTGACACGCTTTTCATTCTCCCGGTCGGCAAAATGCCAAGAATAAAGCCCAGATGCCCAAACGGCGAGAGAGAACCAGAAAGTTAAACCCAAGCTGGGTCCACAGAAAACCAGTCACCACTAAACTCAGGTGCAGAGACACCGAATGCCCAGTAAACACTGTCAATTTAACCCATGCAATCCCAGGCATACAGATGCCGGGTAATGATGTTTAAAAACAACGTTGCCCTCATAGTTACATGCCTCTCATTATCCTGGTCCATGGGAAAACACAAGCCGAGCTTGATCAACTCCGGCTGGGTCATCTCGGGGAGGGTGTTTAATGATGAAAGACCCGAAACACCCGATGATCCGAGGATGCATTACTGATGATGTGTCCCAGTGCACACCCGGTCCATTGAACCAAGTGGTGTCGGACCACGATAATGAAAGGCATGGGCCAGATTCACCTGGCTTCACCACACGAGCCTATGCGCCACAGCACCTCATACCTCACCACTCTAAATTCTGCAGCCTTACCTATCCCAGTCACATATACATCCACCAGCCCAACACTCAAACCTAATCCTAAAGTCCAAGGGGGCACACACCCCCACAAACCCTCGGCACATCCCAGAGATCATGCCACACCCCCACAAACCCTAGGCACACCCCGACTAACCCTGGCCACTCCCCCACAAACCCGATTACCTTTGTCAGGAGGGGCAAGATCCAAGAAAGGCAAGTGTTGGACCTGGTTAATGAAGGCGTGGGCCAGATCAAAGTGGCAGGGTCGCGTGAAATTGAATCTCAAGTGAGGAGATCAAAAAGCACAAGAGGGCTGATTTGCCCACTGCCCGCATACTCTCAACCTAACCTAACAGTGACACGCTTTTCATTCTCCCGGTCGGCAAAATGCCAAGAATAAAGCCCAGATGCCCAAACGGCGAGAGACAACCAGAAAGTTAAACCCAAGCTGGGTCCACAGAAAACCAGTCACCACTAAACTCAGGTGCAGAGACACCGAATGCCCAGTAAACACTGTCAATTTAACCCATGCAATCCCAGGCATACAGATGCCAGGTAATGATGTTTAAAAACAACATTACCCTCATAGTTACATGCCTCTCATTATC
This sequence comes from Mobula birostris, assembly GCF_030028105.1. Classification (NCBI taxonomy): domain Eukaryota; kingdom Metazoa; phylum Chordata; class Chondrichthyes; order Myliobatiformes; family Myliobatidae; genus Mobula; species Mobula birostris. Next base: position 3,135 of record NW_027275416.1, read on the forward strand.
CTGGTCCATGGGAAAACACAAGCCGAGCTTGATCAACTCCGGCTGGGTCATCTCGGGGAGGGTGTTTAATGATGAAAGACCCGAAACACCCCATGATCCGAGGATGCATTACTGATGATGTGTCCCAGTGCACACCCGGTCCATAGAACCAAGTGGTGTCGGACCATGATAATGAAAGGCATGGGCCAGATTCACCTGGCTTGACCACAGGGGCCTATGCGCCACAGCACCTCATACCTCACCACTCCAAACTCTGCAGCCTTACCTATCCCAGTCACACATATACATCCACCAGCCCAACACTCAAACCTAATCCTAAAGTCCAAGGGGGCACACACCCCCACAAACCCTCGGCACATCCCAGAGATCATGCCACACCCCCACAAACCCCAGCCACACCCCGACTAACCCTGGCCACTCCCCCACAAACCCGATTACCTTTGTCAGGAGGGGCAAGATCCAAGAAAGGCAAGTGTTGGACCTGGTTAATGAAGGCGTGGGCCAGATCAAAGTGGCAGGGTCGCGTGAAATTGAATCTCAAGTGAGGAGATCAAAAAGCACAAGAGGGCTGATTTGCCCACTGCCCGCATACTCTCAACCTAACCCTAACCCTAACCCTAACCCTAACCCTAACCCTAACCCTAACCCTAACCCTAACCCTAACCCTAACCCTAATGCGAGGGCTGATTTGCCCACTGCCCGCATACTCTCAACCTAACCTAACAGTGAATCTCAAGTGAGGAGATCAAAAAGCACAAGAGGGCTGATTTGCCCACTGCCCGCATACTCTCAACCTAACCTAACAGTGACACGCTTTTCATTCTCCCGGTCGGCAAAATGCCAAGAATAAAGCCCAGATGCCCAAACGGCGAGAGAGAACCAGAAAGTTAAACCCAAGCTGGGTCCACAGAAAACCAGTCACCACTAAACTCAGGTGCAGAGACACCGAATGCCCAGTAAACACTGTCAATTTAACCCATGCAATCCCAGGCATACAGATGCCGGGTAATGATGTTTAAAAACAACGTTGCCCTCATAGTTACATGCCTCTCATTATCCTGGTCCATGGGAAAACACAAGCCGAGCTTGATCAAGTCCGGCTGGGTCATCTCGGGGAGGGTGTTTAATGATGAAAGACCCGAAACACCCGATGATCCGAGGATGCATTACTGATGATGTGTCCCAGTGCACACCCGGTCCATTGAACCAAGTGGTGTCGGACCATGATAATGAAAGGCATGGGCCAGATTCACCTAGCTTCACCACACAAGCCTAAGCCCAATAGCACCTCATACCTCACCACTCCAAACTCTGCAGCCTTACCTATCCCAGTCACACATATACATCCACCACCCCAACACTCAAACCTAATCCTCAAGTCCAAGGGGGCACACACCCCCACAAACCCTCGGCACATCCCAGAGATCATGCCACACCCCCACAAACCCTAGGCACACCCCGACTAACCCTGGCCACTCCCCCACAAACCCGATTACCTTTGTCAGGAGGGGCAAGATCCAAGAAAGGCAAGTGTTGGACCTGGTTAATGAAGGCGTGGGCCAGATCAAAGTGGCAGGGTCGCGTGAAATTGAATCTCAAGTGAGGAGATCAAAAAGCACAAGAGGGCTGATTTGCCCACTGCCCGCATACTCTCAACCTAACCCTAACCCTAACCCTAACCCTAATGCGAGGGCTGATTTGCCCACTGCCCGCATACTCTCAACCTAACCTAACAGTGAATCTCAAGTGAGGAGATCAAAAAGCACAAGAGGGCTGATTTGCCCACTGCCCGCATACTCTCAACCTAACCTAACAGTGACACGCTTTTCATTCTCCCGGTCGGCAAAATGCCAAGAATAAAGCCCAGATGCCCAAACGGCGAGAGAGAACCAGAAAGTTAAACCCAAGCTGGGTCCACAGAAAACCAGTCACCACTAAACTCAGGTGCAGAGACACCGAATGCCCAGTAAACACTGTCAATTTAACCCATGCAATCCCAGGCATACAGATGCCGGGTAATGATGTTTAAAAACAACGTTGCCCTCATAGTTACATGCCTCTCATTATCCTGGTCCATGGGAAAACACAAGCCGAGCTTGATCAACTCCGGCTGGGTCATCTCGGGGAGGGTGTTTAATGATGAAAGACCCGAAACACCCGATGATCCGAGGATGCATTACTGATGATGTGTCCCAGTGCACACCCGGTCCATTGAACCAAGTGGTGTCGGACCACGATAATGAAAGGCATGGGCCAGATTCACCTGGCTTCACCACACGAGCCTATGCGCCACAGCACCTCATACCTCACCACTCTAAATTCTGCAGCCTTACCTATCCCAGTCACATATACATCCACCAGCCCAACACTCAAACCTAATCCTAAAGTCCAAGGGGGCACACACCCCCACAAACCCTCGGCACATCCCAGAGATCATGCCACACCCCCACAAACCCTAGGCACACCCCGACTAACCCTGGCCACTCCCCCACAAACCCGATTACCTTTGTCAGGAGGGGCAAGATCCAAGAAAGGCAAGTGTTGGACCTGGTTAATGAAGGCGTGGGCCAGATCAAAGTGGCAGGGTCGCGTGAAATTGAATCTCAAGTGAGGAGATCAAAAAGCACAAGAGGGCTGATTTGCCCACTGCCCGCATACTCTCAACCTAACCTAACAGTGACACGCTTTTCATTCTCCCGGTCGGCAAAATGCCAAGAATAAAGCCCAGATGCCCAAACGGCGAGAGACAACCAGAAAGTTAAACCCAAGCTGGGTCCACAGAAAACCAGTCACCACTAAACTCAGGTGCAGAGACACCGAATGCCCAGTAAACACTGTCAATTTAACCCATGCAATCCCAGGCATACAGATGCCGGGTAATGATGTTTAAAAACAACGTTGCCCTCATAGTTACATGCCTCTCATTATCCTGGTCCATGGGAAAACACAAGCCGAGCTTGATCAACTCCGGCTGGGTCATCTCGGGGAGGGTGTTTAATGATGAAAGACCCGAAACACCCGATGATCCGAGGATGCATTACTGATGATGTGTCCCAGTGCACACCCGGTCCATTGAACCAAGTGGTGTCGGACCACGATAATGAAAGGCATGGGCCAGATTCACCTGGCTTCACCACACGAGCCTATGCGCCACAGCACCTCATACCTCACCACTCTAAATTCTGCAGCCTTACCTATCCCAGTCACATATACATCCACCAGCCCAACACTCAAACCTAATCCTAAAGTCCAAGGGGGCACACACCCCCACAAACCCTCGGCACATCCCAGAGATCATGCCACACCCCCACAAACCCTAGGCACACCCCGACTAACCCTGGCCACTCCCCCACAAACCCGATTACCTTTGTCAGGAGGGGCAAGATCCAAGAAAGGCAAGTGTTGGACCGGTTAATGAAGGCGTGGGCCAGATCAAAGTGGCAGGGTCGCGTGAAATTGAATCTCAAGTGAGGAGATCAAAAAGCACAAGAGGGCTGATTTGCCCACTGCCCCGCATACTCTCAACCTAACCTAACAGTGACACGCTTTTCATTCTCCCGGTCGGCAAAATGCCAAGAATAAAGCCCAGATGCCCAAACGGCGAGAGACAACCAGAAAGTTAAACCCAAGCTGGGTCCACAGAAAACCAGTCACCACTAAACTCAGGTGCAGAGACACCGAATGCCCAGTAAACACTGTCAATTTAACCCATGCAATCCCAGGCATACAGATGCCAGGTAATGATGTTTAAAAACAACATTACCCTCATAGTTACATGCCTCTCATTATCCTGGTCCATGGGAAAACACAAGCCGAGCTTGATCAACTCCGGCTGGGTCATCTCGGGGAGGGTGTTTAATGATGAAAGACCCGAAACACCTCATGATCCGAGGATGCATTACTGATGATGTGTCCCAGTGCACACCCGGTCCATAGAACCAAGTGGTGTCGGACCATGATAATGAAAGGCATGGGCCAGATTCACCTGGCTTGACCACAGGGGCCTATGCGCCACAGCACCTCATACCTCACCACTCCAAACTCTGCAGCCTTACCTATCCCAGTCACACATATACATCCACCAGCCCAACACTCAAACCTAATCCTAAAGTCCAAGGGGGCACACACCCCCACAAACCCTCGGCACATCCCACAGATCATGCCACACCCCCACAAACCCTAGGCACACCCCGACTAACCCTGGCCACTCCCCCACAAACCCGATTACCTTTGTCAGGAGGGGCAAGATCCAAGAAAGGCAAGTGTTGGACCTGGTTAATGAAGGCGTGGGCCAGATCAAAGTGGCAGGGTCGCGTGAAATTGAATCTCAAGTGAGGAGATCAAAAAGCACAAGAGGGCTGATTTGCCCACTGCCCGCATACTCTCAACCTAACCTAACAGTGACACGCTCTTCATTCTCCCGGTCGACAGAAGGCCAAGAATAAAGCCCAGATGCCCAAACGGCGAGAGAGAACCAGAAAGTTAAACCCAAGCTGGGTCCACAGAAAACCAGTCACCACTAAACTCAGGTGCAGAGACACCGAATGCCCAGTAAACACTGCCAATTTAACCCATGCAATCCCAGGCACACAGATGCCAGGTAATGATGTTTAAAAACAACATTACCCTCATAGTTACATGCTTCTGATTATCCTGGTCCATGGGAAAACACAAGCCGAGCTTGATCAACTCCGGCTGGGTCATCTCGGGGAGGGTGTTTAATGATGAAAGACCCGAAACACCCCATGATCCGAGGATGCATTACTGATGATGTGTCCCAGTGCACACCCGGTCCATTGAACCAAGTGGTGTCGGACCACGATAATGAAAGGCATGGGCCAGATTCACCTAGCTTCACCACACAAGACTAAGCCCAATAGCACCTCATGCATCACCACTCCAAACTCTGCAGCCTTACCTATCCCAGTCACACATGTCCATCCACCAGCCCAACACTCAAACCTAATCCTAAAGTCCAAGGGGGCACACACCCCCACAAACCCTCGGCACATCCCAGAGATCATGCCACACCCCCACAAACCCTAGGCACACCCCGACTAACCCTGGCCACTCCCCCACAAACCCGATTACCTTTGTCAGGAGGGGCAAGATCCAAGAAAGGCAAGTGTTGGACCTGGTTAATGAAGGCGTGGGCCAGATCAAAGTGGCAGGGTCGCGTGAAATTGAATCTCAAGTGAGGAGATCAAAAAGCACAAGAGGGCTGATTTGCCCACTGCCCGCATACTCTCAACCTAACCTAACAGTGACACGCTCTTCATTCTCCCGGTCGACAGAAGGCCAAGAATAAAGCCCAGATGCCCAAACGGCGAGAGAGAACCAGAAAGTTAAACCCAAGCTGGGTCCACAGAAAACCAGTCACCACTAAACTCAGGTGCAGAGACACCGAATGCCCAGTAAACACTGCCAATTTAACCCATGCAATCCCAGGCACACAGATGCCAGGTAATGATGTTTAAAAACAACATTACCCTCATAGTTACATGCTTCTCATTATCCTGGTCCATGGGAAAACACAAGCCGAGCTTGATCAACTCCGGCTGGGTCATCTCGGGGAGGGTGTTTAATGATGAAAGACCCGAAACACCCCATGATCCGAGGATGCATTACTGATGATGTGTCCCAGTGCACACCCGGTCCATTGAACCAAGTGGTGTCGGACCACGATAATGAAAGGCATGGGCCAGATTCACCTAGCTTCACCACACAAGACTAAGCCCAATAGCACCTCATGCATCACCACTCCAAACTCTGCAGCCTTACCTATCCCAGTCACACATGTCCATCCACCAGCCCAACACTCAAACCTAATCCTAAAGTCCAAGGGGGCACACACCCCCACAAACCCTCGGCACATCCCAGAGATCATGCCACACCCCCACAAACCCTAGGCACACCCCGACTAACCCTGGCCACTCCCCCACAAACCCGATTACCTTTGTCAGGAGGGGCAAGATCCAAGAAAGGCAAGTGTTGGACCTGGTTAATGAAGGCGTGGGCCAGATCAAAGTGGCAGGGTCGCGTGAAATTGAATCTCAAGTGAGGAGATCAAAAAGCACAAGAGGGCTGATTTGCCCACTGCCCGCATACTCTCAACCTAACCCCCAGATCACAGCACCCAGTCCCTATAAGAAAGTCCCCAAACCCAAAACACCATCCATAGGCAAGAACTCCACCATTTCAACTTAAACTCCAGAATGGAGGTTAAAGAGAAGGAAGATCCCAATAAAGGCAAGTCGGGGACCGAGATGATGACAACGTGGGCCAAAAACAAAGTGGCAGGGTGAAGTGATACTGCATCTCCAGTAAGAGATCCACAAACGCTAGAGGGATATTTTGCCCACTGCCCGCATACTCGCATCCTAACCCTAACCCTAATGCCAAGAATAAAGCCCAGATGCCCAAACGGCGAGAGAGAACCAGAAAGTTAAACCCAAGCTGGGTCCACAGAAAACCAGTCACCACTAAACTCAGGTGCAGAGACACCGAATGCCCAGTAAACACTGTCAATTTAACCCATGCAATCCCAGGCATACAGATGCCAGGTAATGATGTTTAAAAACGTCATTACCCTCATAGTTACATGCCTCTCATTATCCTGGTCCATGGGAAAACACAAGCCGAGCTTGATCAACTCCGGCTGGGTCATCTCGGGGAGGGTGTTTAATGATGAAAGACCCGAAACACCCCATGATCCAAGGATGCATTACTGATGATGTGTCCCAGTGCACACCCGGTCCATTGAACCAAGTGGTGTCGGACCACGATAATGAAAGGCATGGGCCAGATTCACCTGGCTTCACCACACGAGCCTAAGTCCCATAGCACCTCATACCTCACCACTCAAAACTCTGCAGCCTTACCTCTCCCAGTCACACATATACATCCACCAGCCCAACACTCAAACCTAATCCTAAAGTCCAAGGGGGCACACACCCCCACAAACCCTCGGCACATCCCAGAGATCATGCCACACCCCCACAAACCCTAGGCACACCCCGACTAACCCTGGCCACTCCCCCACAAACCCGATTACCTTTGTCAGGAGGGGCAAGATCCAAGAAAGGCAAGTGTTGGACCTGGTTAATGAAGGCGTGGGCCAGATCAAAGTGGCAGGGTCGCGTGAAATTGAATCTCAAGTGAGGAGATCAAAAAGCACAAGAGGGCTGATTTGCCCACTGCCCGCATACTCTCAACCTAACCTAACAGTGACACGCTCTTCATTCTCCCGGTCGACAAAATGCCAAGAACAAAGCCCAGATGCCCAAACGGCAAGAGAGAACCAGAAAGTTAAACCCAAGCTGGGTCCACAGAAAACAAGTCACCACTAAACTCAGGTGCAGAGACACCGAATGCCCAGTAAACACTGTCAATTTAACCCATGCAATCCCAGGCATACAGATGCCAGGTAATGATGTTTAAAAACAACATTACCCTCATAGTAACATGCCTCTCATTATCCTGGTCCATGGGAAAACACAAGCCGAGCTTGATCAACTCCGGCTGGGTCATCTCGGGGAGGGTGTTTAATGATGAAAGACCCGAAACACCCCATGATCCGAGGATGCATTACTGATGATGTGTCCCAGTGCACACCCGGTCCATTGAACCAAGTGGTGTCGGACCACGATAATGAAAGGCATGGGCCAGATTCACCTGGCTTCACCACACGAGCCTATGCGCCATAGCACCTCATACCTCACCACTCAAAACTCTGCAGCCTTACCTATCCCCGTCACACATATACATCCACCAGCCCAACACTCAAACCTAATCCTAAAGTCCAAGGGGGCACACACCCCCACAAACCCTCGGCACATCCCAGAGATCATGCCACACCCCCACAAACCCTAGGCACACCCCGACTAACCCTGGCCACTCCCCCACAAACCCGATTACCTTTGTCAGGAGGGGCAAGATCCAAGAAAGGCAAGTGTTGGACCTGGTTAATGAAGGCGTGGGCCAGATCAAAGTGGCAGGGTCGCGTGAAATTGAATCTCAAGCGAGGAGATCAAAAAGCACAAGAGGGCTGATTTGCCCACTGCCCTCATACTCTCAACCTAACCTAACAGTGACACGCTCTTCATTCTCCCGGTCGACAAAATGCCAAGAACAAAGCCCTGATGCCCAAACGGCGAGAGAGAACCAGAAAGTTAAACCCAAGCTGGGTCCACAGAAAACAAGTCACCACTAAACTCAGGTGCAGAGACACCGAATGCCCAGTAAACACTGTCAATTTAACCCATGCAATCCCAGGCATACAGATGCCGGGTAATGATGTTTAAAAACAACGTTGCCCTCATAGTTACATGCCTCTCATTATCCTGGTCCATGGGAAAACACAAGCCGAGCTTGATCAACTCCGGCTGGGTCATCTCGGGGAGGGTGTTTAATGATGAAAGACCCGAAACACCCGATGATCCGAGGATGCATTACTGATGATGTGTCCCAGTGCACACCCGGTCCATTGAACCAAGTGGTGTCGGACCACGATAATGAAAGGCATGGGCCAGATTCACCTGGCTTCACCACACGAGCCTATGCGCCACAGCACCTCATACCTCACCACTCTAAATTCTGCAGCCTTACCTATCCCAGTCACATATACATCCACCAGCCCAACACTCAAACCTAATCCTAAAGTCCAAGGGGGCACACACCCCCACAAACCCTCGGCACATCCCAGAGATCATGCCACACCCCCACAAACCCTAGGCACACCCCGACTAACCCTGGCCACTCCCCCACAAACCCGATTACCTTTGTCAGGAGGGGCAAGATCCAAGAAAGGCAAGTGTTGGACCTGGTTAATGAAGGCGTGGGCCAGATCAAAGTGGCAGGGTCGCGTGAAATTGAATCTCAAGTGAGGAGATCAAAAAGCACAAGAGGGCTGATTTGCCCACTGCCCGCATACTCTCAACCTAACCTAACAGTGACACGCTCTTCATTCTCCCGGTCGGCAAAATGCCAAGAATAAAGCCCAGATGCCCAAACGGCGAGAGACAACCAGAAAGTTAAACCCAAGCTGGGTCCACAGAAAACCAGTCACCACTAAACTCAGGTGCAGAGACACCGAATGCCCAGTAAACACTGTCAATTTAACCCATGCAATCCCAGGCATACAGATGCCGGGTAATGATGTTTAAAAACAACGTTGCCCTCATAGTTACATGCCTCTCATTATCCTGGTCCATGGGAAAACACAAGCCGAGCTTGATCAACTCCGGCTGGGTCATCTCGGGGAGGGTGTTTAATGATGAAAGACCCGAAACACCCGATGATCCGAGGATGCATTACTGATGATGTGTCCCAGTGCACACCCGGTCCATTGAACCAAGTGGTGTCGGACCACGATAATGAAAGGCATGGGCCAGATTCACCTGGCTTCACCACACGAGCCTATGCGCCACAGCACCTCATACCTCACCACTCTAAATTCTGCAGCCTTACCTATCCCAGTCACATATACATCCACCAGCCCAACACTCAAACCTAATCCTAAAGTCCAAGGGGGCACACACCCCCACAAACCCTCGGCACATCCCAGAGATCATGCCACACCCCCACAAACCCTAGGCACACCCCGACTAACCCTGGCCACTTCCCCACAAACCCGATTACCTTTGTCAGGAGGGGCAAGATCCAAGAAAGGCAAGTGTTGGACCTGGTTAATGAAGGCGTGGGCCAGATCAAAGTGGCAGGGTCGCGTGAAATTGAATCTCAAGTGAGGAGATCAAAAAGCACAAGAGGGCTGATTTGCCCACTGCCCGCATACTCTCAACCTAACCCTAACCCTAACCCTAACCCTAATGATGAAAGACCCGAAACACCCCATGATCCGAGGATGCATTACTGATGATGTGTCCCAGTGCACACCCGGTCCATTGAACCAAGTGGTGTCGGACCACGATAATGAAAGGCATGGGCCAGATTCACCTGGCTTCACCACACGAGCCTATGCGCCACAGCACCTCATACCTCACCACTCTAAATTCTGCAGCCTTACCTATCCCAGTCACATATACATCCACCAGCCCAACACTCAAACCTAATCCTAAAGTCCAAGGGGGCACACACCCCCACAAACCCTCGGCACATCCCAGAGATCATGCCACACCCCCACAAACCCTAGGCACACCCCGACTAACCCTGGCCACTCCCCCACAAACCCGATTACCTTTGTCAGGAGGGGCAAGATCCAAGAAAGGCAAGTGTTGGACCTGGTTAATGAAGGCGTGGGCCAGATCAAAGTGGCAGGGTCGCGTGAAATTGAATCTCAAGTGAGGAGATCAAAAAGCACAAGAGGGCTGATTTGCCCACTGCCCGCATACTCTCAACCTAACCCTAACCCTAACCCTAACCCCCAGATCACAGCACCCAGTCCCTATAAGAAAGTCCCCAAACCCAAAACACTATCCATAGGCAAGAACTCCACCATTTCAACTTAAACTCCAGAATGGAGGTTAAAGAGAAGGAAGATCCCAATAAAGGCAAGTCGGGGACCGAGATGATGACAACGTGGGCCAAAAACAAAGTGGCAGGGTGAAGTGATACTGCATCTCCAGTAAGAGATCCACAAACGCTAGAGGGATATTTTGCCCACTGCCCGCATACTCGCATCCTAACCCTAACCCTAATGCCAAGAATAAAGCCCAGATGCCCAAACGGCGAGAGAGAACCAGAAAGTTAAACCCAAGCTGGGTCCACAGAAAACCAGTCACCACTAAACTCAGGTGCAGAGACACCGAATGCCCAGTAAACACTGTCAATTTAACCCATGCAATCCCAGGCATACAGATGCCGGGTAATGATGTTTAAAAACAACATTGCCCTCATAGTTACATGCCTCTCATTATCCTGGTCCATGGGAAAACACAAGCCGAGCTTGATCAACTCCGGCTGGGTCATCTCGGGGAGGGTGTTTAATGATGAAAGACCCGGAACACCCCATGATCCGAGGATGCATTACTGATGATGTGTCCCAGTGCACACCCGGTCCATTGAACCAAGTGGTGTCGGACCATGATAATGAAAGGCATGGGCCAGATTCACCTGGCTTCACCACACAAGCCTAAGCCCCATAGCACCTCATACCTCACCACTCAAAACTCTGCAGCCTTACCTCTCCCAGTCACACATATACATCCACCAGCCCAACACTCAAACCTTATCCTAAAGTCCAAGGGGGCACACACCCCCACAAACCCTCGGCACATCCCAGAGATCCTGCCACACCCCCACAAACCCTAGGCACACCCCGACTAACCCTGGCCACTCCCCCACAAACCCGATTACCTTTGTCAGGAGGGGCAAGATCCAAGAAAGGCAAGTGTTGGACCTGGTTAATGAAGGCGTGGGCCAGATCAAAGTGGCAGGGTCGCGTGAAATTGAATCTCAAGCGAGGAGATCAAAAAGCACAAGAGGGCTGATTTGCCCACTGCCCTCATACTCTCAACCTAACCTAACAGTGACACGCTCTTCATTCTCCCGGTCGACAAAATGCCAAGAACAAAGCCCAGATGCCCAAACGGCGAGAGAGAACCAGAAAGTTAAACCCAAGCTGGGTCCACAGAAAACAAGTCACCACTAAACTCAGGTGCAGAGACACCGAATGCCCAGTAAACACTGTCAATTTAACCCATGCATCCCAAGGCATACAGATGCCAGGTAATGATGTTTAAAAACTTCATTACCCTCATAGTTACATGCCTCTCATTATCCTGGTCCATGGGAAAACACAAGCCGAGCTTGATCAACTCCGGCTGGGTCATCTCGGGGAGGGTGTTTAATGATGAAAGACCCGAAACACCCCATGATCCGAGGATGCATTACTGATGATGTGTCCCAGTGCACACCCGGTCCATTGAACCAAGTGGTGTCGGACCATGATAATGAAAGGCATGGGCCAGATTCACCTGGCTTCACCACACAAGCCTAAGCCCCATAGCACCTCATACCTCACCACTCAAAACTCTGCAGCCTTACCTCTCCCAGTCACACATATACATCCACCAGCCCAACACTCAAACCTTATCCTAAAGTCCAAGGGGGCACACACCCCCACAAACCCTCGGCACATCCCAGAGATCCTGCCACACCCCCAGAAACCCTAGGCACACCCCGACTAACCCTGGCCACTCCCCCACAAACCCGATTACCTTTGTCAGGAGGGGCAAGATCCAAGAAAGGCAAGTGTTGGACCTGGTTAATGAAGGCGTGGGCCAGATCAAAGTGGCAGGGTCGCGTGAAATTGAATCTCAAGCGAGGAGATCAAAAAGCACAAGAGGGCTGATTTGCCCACTGCCCTCATACTCTCAACCTAACCTAACAGTGACACGCTCTTCATTCTCCCGGTCGACAAAATGCCAAGAACAAAGCCCAGATGCCCAAACGGCGAGAGAGAACCAGAAAGTTAAACCCAAGCTGGGTCCACAGAAAACAAGTCACCACTAAACTCAGGTGCAGAGACACCGAATGCCCAGTAAACACTGTCAATTTAACCCATGCATCCCAAGGCATACAGATGCCAGGTAATGATGTTTAAAAACTTCATTACCCTCATAGTTACATGCCTCTCATTATCCTGGTCCATGGGAAAACACAAGCCGAGCTTGATCAACTCCGGCTGGGTCATCTCGGGGAGGGTGTTTAATGATGAAAGACCCGAAACACCCCATGATCCGAGGATGCATTACTGATGATGTGTCCCAGTGCACACCCGGTCCATTGAACCAAGTGGTGTCGGACCACGATAATGAAAGGCATGGGCCAGATTCACCTGGCTTCACCACACGAGCCTATGCGCCACAGCACCTCATACCTCACCACTCTAAATTCTGCAGCCTTACCTATCCCAGTCACATATACATCCACCAGCCCAACACTCAAACCTAATCCTAAAGTCCAAGGGGGCACACACCCCCACAAACCCTCGGCACATCCCAGAGATCATGCCACACCCCCACAAACCCTAGGCACACCCCGACTAACCCTGGCCACTCCCCCACAAACCCGATTACCTTTGTCAGGAGGGGCAAGATCCAAGAAAGGCAAGTGTTGGACCTGGTTAATGAAGGCGTGGGCCAGATCAAAGTGGCAGGGTCGCGTGAAATTGAATCTCAAGTGAGGAGATCAAAAAGCACAAGAGGGCTGATTTGCCCACTGCCCGCATACTCTCAACCTAACCCTAACCCTAACCCTAACCCCCAGATCACAGCACCCAGTCCCTATAAGAAAGTCCCCAAACCCAAAACACTATCCATAGGCAAGAACTCCACCATTTCAACTTAAACTCCAGAATGGAGGTTAAAGAGAAGGAAGATCCCAATAAAGGCCAGTCGGGGACCGAGATGATGACAACGTGGGCCAAAAACAAAGTGGCAGGGTGAAGTGATACTGCATCTCCAGTAAGAGATCCACAAACGCTAGAGGGATATTTTGCCCACTGCCCGCATACTCGCATCCTAACCCTAACCCTAATGCCAAGAATAAAGCCCAGATGCCCAAACGGCGAGAGAGAACCAGAAAGTTAAACCCAAGCTGGGTCCACAGAAAACCAGTCACCACTAAACTCAGGTGCAGAGACACCGAATGCCCAGTAAACACTGTCAATTTAACCCATGCAATCCCAGGCATACAGATGCCGGGTAATGATGTTTAAAAACAACATTGCCCTCATAGTTACATGCCTCTCATTATCCTGGTCCATGGGAAAACACAAGCCGAGCTTGATCAACTCCGGCTGGGTCATCTCGGGGAGGGTGTTTAATGATGAAAGACCCGAAACACCCCATGATCCGAGGATGCATTACTGATGATGTGTCCCAGTGCACACCCGGTACATTGAACCAAGTGGTGTCGGACCACGATAATGAAAGGCATGGGCCAGATTCACCTGGCTTCACCACTAAGCCCCATAGAACCTCATACCTCACCACTCAAAACTCTGCAGCCTTACCTATCCCAGTCACACATATACATCCACCAGTCCAACACTCAAACCTAATCCTAAAGTCCAAGGGGGCACACACCCCCACAAACCCTCGGCACATCCCAGAGATCATGCCACACCCCCACAAACCCTAGGCACACCCCGACTAACCCTGGCCACTCCCCCACAAACCCGATTACCTTTGTCAGGAGGGGCAAGATCCAAGAAAGGCAAGTGTTGGACCTGGTTAATGAAGGCGTGGGCCAGATCAAAGTGGCAGGGTCGCGTGAAATTGAATCTCAAGTGAGGAGATCAAAAAGCACAAGAGGGCTGATTTGCCCACTGCCCGCATACTCTCAACCTAACCTAACAGTGACACGCTCTTCATTCTCCCGGTCGACAAAATGCCAAGAATAAAGCCCAGATGCCCAAACGGCGAGAGAGAACCAGAAAGTTAAACCCAAGCTGGGTCCACAGAAAACCAGTCACCACTAAACTCAGGTGCAGAGACACCGAATGCCCAGTAAACACTGTCAATTTAACCCATGCAATCCCAGGCATACAGATGCCGGGTAATGATGTTTAAAAACAACATTGCCCTCATAGTTACATGCCTCTCATTATCCTGGTCCATGGGAAAACACAAGCCGAGCTTGATCAACTCCGGCTGGGTCATCTCGGGGAGGGTGTTTAATGATGAAAGACCCGAAACACCCCATGATCCGAGGATGCATTACTGATGATGTGTCCCAGTGCACACCCGGTACATTGAACCAAGTGGTGTCGGACCACGATAATGAAAGGCATGGGCCAGATTCACCTGGCTTCACCACTAAGCCCCATGGAACCTCATACCTCACCACTCAAAACTCTGCAGCCTTACCTATCCCAGTCACACATATACATCCACCAGCCCAACACTCAAACCTAATCCTAAAGTCCAAGGGGGCACACACCCCCACAAACCCCAGGCACATCCCAGGGATCATGCCACACCCCCACAAACCCTAGTCACACCCCGACTAACCCTGGCCACACCCCCACAAACACGATTACCTTTGTCAGGAGGGGCAAGATCCAAGAAAGGCAAGTGTTGGACCTGGTTAATGAAGGCGTGGGCCAGATCAAAGTGGCAGGGTCGCGTGAAATTGAATCTCAAGTGAGGAGATCAAAAAGCACAAGAGGGCTGATTTGCCCACTGCCCGCATACTCTCAACCTAATCCAAGAAAGGCATCCCAGAGATCATGCCACACCCCCACAAACCCTAGGCACACCCCGACTAACCCTGGCCACTCCCCCACAAACCCGATTACCTTTGTCAGGAGGGGCAAGATCCAAGAAAGGCCATCCCAGAGATCATGCCACACCCCCACAAACCCTAGGCACACCCCGACTAACCCTGGCCACTCCCCCACAAACCCGATTACCTTTGTCAGGAGGGGCAAGATCCAAGAAAGGCAAGTGTTGGACCTGGTTAATGAAGGCGTGGGCCAGATCAAAGTGGCAGGGTCGCGTGAAATTGAATCTCAAGTGAGGAGATCAAAAAGCACAAGAGGGCTGATTTGCCCACTGCCCGCATACTCTCAACCTAACCTAACAGTGACACGCTCTTCATTCTCCCGGTCGACAAAATGCCAAGAACAAAGCCCAGATGCCCAAACGGCAAGAGAGAACCAGAAAGTTAAACCCAAGCTGGGTCCACAGAAAACCAGTCACCACTAAACTCAGGTGCAGAGACACCGAATGCCCAGTAAACACTGTCAATTTAACCCATGCAATCCCAGGCATACAGATGCCAGGTAATGATGTTTAAAAACGTCATTACCCTCATAGTTACATGCCTCTCATCATCCTGGTCCATGGGAAAACACAAGCCGAGCTTGATCAACTCCGGCTGGGTCATCTCGGGGAGGGTGTTTAATGATGAAAGACCCGAAACACCCGATGATCCGAGGATGCATTACTGATGATGTGTCCCAGTGCACACCCGGTCCATTGAACCAAGTGGTGTCGGACCACGATAATGAAAGGCATGGGCCAGATTCACCTGGCTTCACC
The DNA here is from genome assembly GCF_030028105.1 of Mobula birostris. Classification (NCBI taxonomy): domain Eukaryota; kingdom Metazoa; phylum Chordata; class Chondrichthyes; order Myliobatiformes; family Myliobatidae; genus Mobula; species Mobula birostris. The sequence continues at coordinate 19,142 of NW_027275416.1, forward strand.
ACTAAGCCCCATGGAACCTCATACCTCACCACTCAAAACTCTGCAGCCTTACCTATCCCAGTCACACATATACATCCACCAGCCCAACACTCAAACCTAATCCTAAAGTCCAAGGGGGCACACACCCCCACAAACCCCAGGCACATCCCAGGGATCCTGCCACACCCCCACAAACCCTAGTCACACCCCGACTAACCCTGGCCACACCCCCACAAACACGATTACCTTTGTCAGGAGGGGCAAGATCCAAGAAAGGCAAGTGTTGGACCTGGTTAATGAAGGCGTGGGCCAGATCAAAGTGGCAGGGTCGCGTGAAATTGAATCTCAAGTGAGGAGATCAAAAAGCACAAGAGGGCTGATTTGCCCACAGCCCGCATACTCTCAACCTAATCCAAGAAAGGCATCCCAGAGATCATGCCACACCCCCACAAACCCTAGGCACACCCCGACTAACCCTGGCCACTCCCCCACAAACCCGATTACCTTTGTCAGGAGGGGCAAGATCCAAGAAAGGCCATCCCAGAGATCATGCCACACCCCCACAAACCCTAGGCACACCCCGACTAACCCTGGCCACTCCCCCACAAACCCGATTACCTTTGTCAGGAGGGGCAAGATCCAAGAAAGGCAAGTGTTGGACCTGGTTAATGAAGGCGTGGGCCAGATCAAAGTGGCAGGGTCGCGTGAAATTGAATCTCAAGTGAGGAGATCAAAAAGCACAAGAGGGCTGATTTGCCCACTGCCCGCATACTCTCAACCTAACCCTAACCCTAACCCTAACCCCCAGATCACAGCACCCAGTCCCTATAAGAAAGTCCCCAAACCCAAAACACTATCCATAGGCAAGAACTCCACCATTTCAACTTAAACTCCAGAATGGAGGTTAAAGAGAAGGAAGATCCCAATAAAGGCAAGTCGGGGACCGAGATGATGACAACGTGGGCCAAAAACAAAGTGGCAGGGTGAAGTGATACTGCATCTCCAGTAAGAGATCCACAAACGCTAGAGGGATATTTTGCCCACTGCCCGCATACTCGCATCCTAACCCTAACCCTAATGCCAAGAATAAAGCCCAGATGCCCAAACGGCGAGAGAGAACCAGAAAGTTAAACCCAAGCTGGGTCCACAGAAAACCAGTCACCACTAAACTCAGGTGCAGAGACACCGAATGCCCAGTAAACACTGTCAATTTAACCCATGCAATCCCAGGCATACAGATGCCGGGTAATGATGTTTAAAAACAACATTGCCCTCATAGTTACATGCCTCTCATTATCCTGGTCCATGGGAAAACACAAGCCGAGCTTGATCAACTCCGGCTGGGTCATCTCGGGGAGGGTGTTTAATGATGAAAGACCCGGAACACCCCATGATCCGAGGATGCATTACTGATGATGTGTCCCAGTGCACACCCGGTCCATTGAACCAAGTGGTGTCGGACCATGATAATGAAAGGCATGGGCCAGATTCACCTGGCTTCACCACACAAGCCTAAGCCCCATAGCACCTCATACCTCACCACTCAAAACTCTGCAGCCTTACCTCTCCCAGTCACACATATACATCCACCAGCCCAACACTCAAACCTTATCCTAAAGTCCAAGGGGGCACACACCCCCACAAACCCTCGGCACATCCCAGAGATCCTGCCACACCCCCACAAACCCTAGGCACACCCCGACTAACCCTGGCCACTCCCCCACAAACCCGATTACCTTTGTCAGGAGGGGCAAGATCCAAGAAAGGCAAGTGTTGGACCTGGTTAATGAAGGCGTGGGCCAGATCAAAGTGGCAGGGTCGCGTGAAATTGAATCTCAAGCGAGGAGATCAAAAAGCACAAGAGGGCTGATTTGCCCACTGCCCTCATACTCTCAACCTAACCTAACAGTGACACGCTCTTCATTCTCCCGGTCGACAAAATGCCAAGAACAAAGCCCAGATGCCCAAACGGCGAGAGAGAACCAGAAAGTTAAACCCAAGCTGGGTCCACAGAAAACAAGTCACCACTAAACTCAGGTGCAGAGACACCGAATGCCCAGTAAACACTGTCAATTTAACCCATGCATCCCAAGGCATACAGATGCCAGGTAATGATGTTTAAAAACTTCATTACCCTCATAGTTACATGCCTCTCATTATCCTGGTCCATGGGAAAACACAAGCCGAGCTTGATCAACTCCGGCTGGGTCATCTCGGGGAGGGTGTTTAATGATGAAAGACCCGAAACACCCCATGATCCGAGGATGCATTACTGATGATGTGTCCCAGTGCACACCCGGTCCATTGAACCAAGTGGTGTCGGACCATGATAATGAAAGGCATGGGCCAGATTCACCTGGCTTCACCACACAAGCCTAAGCCCCATAGCACCTCATACCTCACCACTCAAAACTCTGCAGCCTTACCTCTCCCAGTCACACATATACATCCACCAGCCCAACACTCAAACCTTATCCTAAAGTCCAAGGGGGCACACACCCCCACAAACCCTCGGCACATCCCAGAGATCCTGCCACACCCCCAGAAACCCTAGGCACACCCCGACTAACCCTGGCCACTCCCCCACAAACCCGATTACCTTTGTCAGGAGGGGCAAGATCCAAGAAAGGCAAGTGTTGGACCTGGTTAATGAAGGCGTGGGCCAGATCAAAGTGGCAGGGTCGCGTGAAATTGAATCTCAAGCGAGGAGATCAAAAAGCACAAGAGGGCTGATTTGCCCACTGCCCTCATACTCTCAACCTAACCTAACAGTGACACGCTCTTCATTCTCCCGGTCGACAAAATGCCAAGAACAAAGCCCAGATGCCCAAACGGCGAGAGAGAACCAGAAAGTTAAACCCAAGCTGGGTCCACAGAAAACAAGTCACCACTAAACTCAGGTGCAGAGACACCGAATGCCCAGTAAACACTGTCAATTTAACCCATGCATCCCAAGGCATACAGATGCCAGGTAATGATGTTTAAAAACTTCATTACCCTCATAGTTACATGCCTCTCATTATCCTGGTCCATGGGAAAACACAAGCCGAGCTTGATCAACTCCGGCTGGGTCATCTCGGGGAGGGTGTTTAATGATGAAAGACCCGAAACACCCCATGATCCGAGGATGCATTACTGATGATGTGTCCCAGTGCACACCCGGTCCATTGAACCAAGTGGTGTCGGACCACGATAATGAAAGGCATGGGCCAGATTCACCTGGCTTCACCACACGAGCCTATGCGCCACAGCACCTCATACCTCACCACTCTAAATTCTGCAGCCTTACCTATCCCAGTCACATATACATCCACCAGCCCAACACTCAAACCTAATCCTAAAGTCCAAGGGGGCACACACCCCCACAAACCCTCGGCACATCCCAGAGATCATGCCACACCCCCACAAACCCTAGGCACACCCCGACTAACCCTGGCCACTCCCCCACAAACCCGATTACCTTTGTCAGGAGGGGCAAGATCCAAGAAAGGCAAGTGTTGGACCTGGTTAATGAAGGCGTGGGCCAGATCAAAGTGGCAGGGTCGCGTGAAATTGAATCTCAAGTGAGGAGATCAAAAAGCACAAGAGGGCTGATTTGCCCACTGCCCGCATACTCTCAACCTAACCCTAACCCTAACCCTAACCCCCAGATCACAGCACCCAGTCCCTATAAGAAAGTCCCCAAACCCAAAACACTATCCATAGGCAAGAACTCCACCATTTCAACTTAAACTCCAGAATGGAGGTTAAAGAGAAGGAAGATCCCAATAAAGGCCAGTCGGGGACCGAGATGATGACAACGTGGGCCAAAAACAAAGTGGCAGGGTGAAGTGATACTGCATCTCCAGTAAGAGATCCACAAACGCTAGAGGGATATTTTGCCCACTGCCCGCATACTCGCATCCTAACCCTAACCCTAATGCCAAGAATAAAGCCCAGATGCCCAAACGGCGAGAGAGAACCAGAAAGTTAAACCCAAGCTGGGTCCACAGAAAACCAGTCACCACTAAACTCAGGTGCAGAGACACCGAATGCCCAGTAAACACTGTCAATTTAACCCATGCAATCCCAGGCATACAGATGCCGGGTAATGATGTTTAAAAACAACATTGCCCTCATAGTTACATGCCTCTCATTATCCTGGTCCATGGGAAAACACAAGCCGAGCTTGATCAACTCCGGCTGGGTCATCTCGGGGAGGGTGTTTAATGATGAAAGACCCGAAACACCCCATGATCCGAGGATGCATTACTGATGATGTGTCCCAGTGCACACCCGGTACATTGAACCAAGTGGTGTCGGACCACGATAATGAAAGGCATGGGCCAGATTCACCTGGCTTCACCACTAAGCCCCATAGAACCTCATACCTCACCACTCAAAACTCTGCAGCCTTACCTATCCCAGTCACACATATACATCCACCAGTCCAACACTCAAACCTAATCCTAAAGTCCAAGGGGGCACACACCCCCACAAACCCTCGGCACATCCCAGAGATCATGCCACACCCCCACAAACCCTAGGCACACCCCGACTAACCCTGGCCACTCCCCCACAAACCCGATTACCTTTGTCAGGAGGGGCAAGATCCAAGAAAGGCAAGTGTTGGACCTGGTTAATGAAGGCGTGGGCCAGATCAAAGTGGCAGGGTCGCGTGAAATTGAATCTCAAGTGAGGAGATCAAAAAGCACAAGAGGGCTGATTTGCCCACTGCCCGCATACTCTCAACCTAACCTAACAGTGACACGCTCTTCATTCTCCCGGTCGACAAAATGCCAAGAATAAAGCCCAGATGCCCAAACGGCGAGAGAGAACCAGAAAGTTAAACCCAAGCTGGGTCCACAGAAAACCAGTCACCACTAAACTCAGGTGCAGAGACACCGAATGCCCAGTAAACACTGTCAATTTAACCCATGCAATCCCAGGCATACAGATGCCGGGTAATGATGTTTAAAAACAACATTGCCCTCATAGTTACATGCCTCTCATTATCCTGGTCCATGGGAAAACACAAGCCGAGCTTGATCAACTCCGGCTGGGTCATCTCGGGGAGGGTGTTTAATGATGAAAGACCCGAAACACCCCATGATCCGAGGATGCATTACTGATGATGTGTCCCAGTGCACACCCGGTACATTGAACCAAGTGGTGTCGGACCACGATAATGAAAGGCATGGGCCAGATTCACCTGGCTTCACCACTAAGCCCCATGGAACCTCATACCTCACCACTCAAAACTCTGCAGCCTTACCTATCCCAGTCACACATATACATCCACCAGCCCAACACTCAAACCTAATCCTAAAGTCCAAGGGGGCACACACCCCCACAAACCCCAGGCACATCCCAGGGATCATGCCACACCCCCACAAACCCTAGTCACACCCCGACTAACCCTGGCCACACCCCCACAAACACGATTACCTTTGTCAGGAGGGGCAAGATCCAAGAAAGGCAAGTGTTGGACCTGGTTAATGAAGGCGTGGGCCAGATCAAAGTGGCAGGGTCGCGTGAAATTGAATCTCAAGTGAGGAGATCAAAAAGCACAAGAGGGCTGATTTGCCCACTGCCCGCATACTCTCAACCTAATCCAAGAAAGGCATCCCAGAGATCATGCCACACCCCCACAAACCCTAGGCACACCCCGACTAACCCTGGCCACTCCCCCACAAACCCGATTACCTTTGTCAGGAGGGGCAAGATCCAAGAAAGGCCATCCCAGAGATCATGCCACACCCCCACAAACCCTAGGCACACCCCGACTAACCCTGGCCACTCCCCCACAAACCCGATTACCTTTGTCAGGAGGGGCAAGATCCAAGAAAGGCAAGTGTTGGACCTGGTTAATGAAGGCGTGGGCCAGATCAAAGTGGCAGGGTCGCGTGAAATTGAATCTCAAGTGAGGAGATCAAAAAGCACAAGAGGGCTGATTTGCCCACTGCCCGCATACTCTCAACCTAACCTAACAGTGACACGCTCTTCATTCTCCCGGTCGACAAAATGCCAAGAACAAAGCCCAGATGCCCAAACGGCAAGAGAGAACCAGAAAGTTAAACCCAAGCTGGGTCCACAGAAAACCAGTCACCACTAAACTCAGGTGCAGAGACACCGAATGCCCAGTAAACACTGTCAATTTAACCCATGCAATCCCAGGCATACAGATGCCAGGTAATGATGTTTAAAAACGTCATTACCCTCATAGTTACATGCCTCTCATCATCCTGGTCCATGGGAAAACACAAGCCGAGCTTGATCAACTCCGGCTGGGTCATCTCGGGGAGGGTGTTTAATGATGAAAGACCCGAAACACCCGATGATCCGAGGATGCATTACTGATGATGTGTCCCAGTGCACACCCGGTCCATTGAACCAAGTGGTGTCGGACCACGATAATGAAAGGCATGGGCCAGATTCACCTGGCTTCACCACTAAGCCCCATGGAACCTCATACCTCACCACTCAAAACTCTGCAGCCTTACCTATCCCAGTCACACATATACATCCACCAGCCCAACACTCAAACCTAATCCTAAAGTCCAAGGGGGCACACACCCCCACAAACCCCAGGCACATCCCAGGGATCCTGCCACACCCCCACAAACCCTAGTCACACCCCGACTAACCCTGGCCACACCCCCACAAACACGATTACCTTTGTCAGGAGGGGCAAGATCCAAGAAAGGCAAGTGTTGGACCTGGTTAATGAAGGCGTGGGCCAGATCAAAGTGGCAGGGTCGCGTGAAATTGAATCTCAAGTGAGGAGATCAAAAAGCACAAGAGGGCTGATTTGCCCACAGCCCGCATACTCTCAACCTAATCCAAGAAAGGCATCCCAGAGATCATGCCACACCCCCACAAACCCTAGGCACACCCCGACTAACCCTGGCCACTCCCCCACAAACCCGATTACCTTTGTCAGGAGGGGCAAGATCCAAGAAAGGCCATCCCAGAGATCATGCCACACCCCCACAAACCCTAGGCACACCCCGACTAACCCTGGCCACTCCCCCACAAACCCGATTACCTTTGTCAGGAGGGGCAAGATCCAAGAAAGGCAAGTGTTGGACCTGGTTAATGAAGGCGTGGGCCAGATCAAAGTGGCAGGGTCGCGTGAAATTGAATCTCAAGTGAGGAGATCAAAAAGCACAAGAGGGCTGATTTGCCCACTGCCCGCATACTCTCAACCTAACCCCCAGATCACAGCACCCAGTCCCTATAAGAAAGTCCCCAAACCCAAAACACTATCCATAGGCAAGAACTCCACCATTTCAACTTAAACTCCAGAATGGAGGTTAAAGAGAAGGAAGATCCCAATAAAGGCCAGTCGGGGACCGAGATGATGACAACGTGGGCCAAAAACAAAGTGGCAGGGTGAAGTGATACTGCATCTCCAGTAAGAGATCCACAAACGCTAGAGGGATATTTTGCCCACTGCCCGCATACTCGCATCCTAACCCTAACCCTAATGCCAAGAATAAAGCCCAGATGCCCAAACGGCGAGAGAGAACCAGAAAGTTAAACCCAAGCTGGGTCCACAGAAAACCAGTCACCACTAAACTCAGGTGCAGAGACACCGAATGCCCAGTAAACACTGTCAATTTAACCCATGCAATCCCAGGCATACAGATGCCGGGTAATGATGTTTAAAAACAACATTGCCCTCATAGTTACATGCCTCTCATTATCCTGGTCCATGGGAAAACACAAGCCGAGCTTGATCAACTCCGGCTGGGTCATCTCGGGGAGGGTGTTTAATGATGAAAGACCCGAAACACCCCATGATCCGAGGATGCATTACTGATGATGTGTCCCAGTGCACACCCGGTACATTGAACCAAGTGGTGTCGGACCACGATAATGAAAGGCAAGGGCCAGATTCACCTGGCTTCACCACTAAGCCCCATAGAACCTCATACCTCACCACTCAAAACTCTGCAGCCTTACCTATCCCAGTCACACATATACATCCACCAGTCCAACACTCAAACCTAATCCTAAAGTCCAAGGGGGCACACACCCCCACAAACCCTCGGCACATCCCAGAGATCATGCCACACCCCCACAAACCCTAGGCACACCCCGACTAACCCTGGCCACTCCCCCACAAACCCGATTACCTTTGTCAGGAGGGGCAAGATCCAAGAAAGGCAAGTGTTGGACCTGGTTAATGAAGGCGTGGGCCAGATCAAAGTGGCAGGGTCGCGTGAAATTGAATCTCAAGTGAGGAGATCAAAAAGCACAAGAGGGCTGATTTGCCCACTGCCCGCATACTCTCAACCTAACCTAACAGTGACACGCTCTTCATTCTCCCGGTCGACAAAATGCCAAGAATAAAGCCCAGATGCCCAAACGGCGAGAGAGAACCAGAAAGTTAAACCCAAGCTGGGTCCACAGAAAACCAGTCACCACTAAACTCAGGTGCAGAGACACCGAATGCCCAGTAAACACTGTCAATTTAACCCATGCAATCCCAGGCATACAGATGCCGGGTAATGATGTTTAAAAACAACATTGCCCTCATAGTTACATGCCTCTCATTATCCTGGTCCATGGGAAAACACAAGCCGAGCTTGATCAACTCCGGCTGGGTCATCTCGGGGAGGGTGTTTAATGATGAAAGACCCGAAACACCCCATGATCCGAGGATGCATTACTGATGATGTGTCCCAGTGCACACCCGGTACATTGAACCAAGTGGTGTCGGACCACGATAATGAAAGGCATGGGCCAGATTCACCTGGCTTCACCACACGAGCCTATGCGCCACAGCACCTCATACCTCACCACTCTAAATTCTGCAGCCTTACCTATCCCAGTCACATATACATCCACCAGCCCAACACTCAAACCTAATCCTAAAGTCCAAGGGGGCACACACCCCCACAAACCCTCGGCACATCCCAGAGATCATGCCACACCCCCACAAACCCTAGGCACACCCCGACTAACCCTGGCCACTCCCCCACAAACCCGATTACCTTTGTCAGGAGGGGCAAGATCCAAGAAAGGCAAGTGTTGGACCTGGTTAATGAAGGCGTGGGCCAGATCAAAGTGGCAGGGTCGCGTGAAATTGAATCTCAAGTGAGGAGATCAAAAAGCACAAGAGGGCTGATTTGCCCACTGCCCGCATACTCTCAACCTAACCTAACAGTGACACGCTCTTCATTCTCCCGGTCGACAAAATGCCAAGAATAAAGCCCAGATGCCCAAACGGCGAGAGAGATCCAGAAAGTTAAACCCAAGCTGGGTCCACAGAAAACCAGTCACCACTAAACTCAGGTGCAGAGACACCGAATGCCCAGTAAACACTGTCAATTTAACCCATGCAATCCCAGGCATACAGATGCCGGGTAATGATGTTTAAAAACAACATTACCCTCATAGTTACATGCCTCTCATTATCCTGGTCCATGGGAAAACACAAGCCGAGCTTGATCAACTCCGGCTGGGTCATCTCGGGGAGGGTGTTTAATGATGAAAGACCCGAAACACCCCATGATCCGAGGATGCATTACTGATGATGTGTCCCAGTGCACACCCGGTCCATTGAACCAAGTGGTGTCGGACCACGATAATGAAAGGCATGGGCCAGATTCACCTGGCTTCACCACACGAGCCTAAGTCCCATAGCACCTCATACCTCACCACTCAAAACTCTGCAGCCTTACCTCTCCCAGTCACACATATACATCCACCAGCCCAACACTCAAACCTAATCCTAAAGTCCAAGGGGGCACACACCCCCACAAACCCTCAGCACATCCCAGAGATCATGCCACACCCCCACAAACCCTAGGCACACCCCGACTAACCCTGGCCACTCCCCCACAAACCCGATTACCTTTGTCAGGAGGGGCAAGATCCAAGAAAGGCAAGTGTTGGACCTGGTTAATGAAGGCGTGGGCCAGATCAAAGTGGCAGGGTCGCGTGAAATTGAATCTCAAGTGAGGAGATCAAAAAGCACAAGAGGGCTGATTTGCCCACTGCCCGCATACTCTCAACCTAACCCTAACCCTAACCCAAACCACACCACACTAAGGGGCTTATATAATAGCCCTCTGCCCTACCACTAAACCTAACACCTCCAACCCTGCTACACACCCCCATAAACCCAAACCCTCACCCCAGCAAGGGGCCAAATTCCCACTGCCGCATACTTGCATCCTGACCCCAGCCCTGACCCTAACCCTAATTTCCAAGAGATCGTGCACCCCAACTAAACCGGACAGCACCCCAAATAACCCAAACCACACCACACAAAAGGGCTTATATAATAATCCTTTGCCCTACCACTAAACCTAACACCTCCAACCCTGCCACACACCCCCACAAACCCAAACCCTCACCCCATCAAAGGGCCAGATTCACTCGGATCCTCTTCTCGCCAGAGGACTAAACTCACCCCACAACACCAGTTATACCTCCCGCTGCCCAGCAGGCCCCCCCCAACCCTACCCCCCAAACCTAATCCTATATTCCAGAGGACCACACACCCCAACTAAACCCTAACCCTAATTTCCAATGGACCGCGCACCCCAACTAAACCGGACAGCACCCCAAATAACCCAAACCACACCACACTAAGGGGCTTATATAATAGTCCTTTGCCCTACCACTAAACCTAACACCTCCAACCCTGCTACACACATACTTGCCTTCTAACCCCAGCCCTGGCCCTAACCCTAACCCTAATTTCCAAGGGATCGGTCACCCCAACTAAACCAGACAGCACCCCAAATAACCCAAACCACACCACACTAAGGGGCTTATATAATAGTCCTTTGCCCTACCACTAAACCTAACACCTCCAACCCTGCTACACACCCCCATAAACCCAAACCCTCACCCCATCAAGGGGCCAAATTTACCCAGTATCACCAGCAGTTAGGCTCCGATTTCAGCCCTCCCCCCTACGGCAAGGGCAACCAAACACCCCCCCCCCCCGCAATACCATTTGCCATCCCACCCCACCGCCGTGAACACTCAACCCCCATTACCTAACTGTACCCCGGGGCATGTCCCTCCCCACACACCCCTCAATTAGCTACTGCACAGCCCCCAGATCACAGCACCCAGTCCCTATAAGAAAGTCCCCAAACCCAAAACACTATCCATAGGCAAGAACTCCACCATTTCAACTTAAACTCCAGAATGGAGGTTAAAGAGAAGGAAGATCCCAATAAAGGCAAGTCGGGGACCGAGATGATGACAACGTGGGCCAAAAACAAAGTGGCAGGGTGAAGTGATACTGCATCTCCAGTAAGAGATCCACAAACGCTAGAGGGATATTTTGCCCACTGCCCGCATACTCGCATCCTAACCCTAACCCTAACCCTAACCCTAATGATGAAAGACCCGAAACACCCCATGATCCGAGGATGCATTACTGATGATGTGTCCCAGTGCACACCCGGTTCACTGAACCAAGTGGTGTCGGACCACGATAATGAAAGGCATGGGCCAGATTCACCTGGCTTCACCACATGAGCCTATGCGCCACAGCACCTCATACCTCACCACTCCAAACTCTGCAGCCTTACCTATCCCAGTCACATATACATCCACCAGCCCAACACTCAAACCTAATCCTAAAGTCCAAGGGGGCACACACCCCCACAAACCCTCGGCACATCCCAGAGATCATGCCACACCCCCACAAACCCTAGGCACACCCCGACTAACCCTGGCCACTCCCCCACACCACACCCCCACAAACCCTAGGCACACCCCGACTAACCCTGGCCACTCCCCCACAAACCCGATTACCTTTGTCAGGAGGGGCAAGATCCAAGAAAGGCAAGTGTTGGACCTGGTTAATGAAGGCGTGGGCCAGATCAAAGTGGCAGGGTCGCGTGAAATGCAATCTCAAGTGAGGAGATCAAAAAGCACAAGAGGGCTGATTTGCCCACTGCCCGCATACTCTCAACCTAACCTAACAGTGACACGCTCTTCATTCTCCCGGTCGACAAAATGCCAAGAACAAAGCCCAGATGCCCAAACGGCAAGAGAGAACCAGAAAGTTAAACCCAAGCTGGGTCCACAGAAAACAAGCCACCACTAAACTCAGGTGCAGAGACACCGAATGCCCAGTAAACACTGTCAATTTAACCCATTCATCCCCAGGCATACAGATGCCAGGTAATGATGTTTAAAAACGTCATTACCCTCATAGTTACATGCCTCTCATTATCCTGGTCCATGGGAAAACACAAGCCGAGCTTGATCAACTCCGGCTGGGTCATCTCGGGGAGGGTGTTTAATGATGAAAGACCCGAAACACCCCATGATCCGAGGATGCATTACTGATGATGTGTCCCAGTGCACACCCGGTACATTGAACCAAGTGGTGTCGGACCACGATAATGAAAGGCATGGGCCAGATTCACCTGGCTTCACCACTAAGCCCCATGGAACCTCATACCTCACCACTCAAAACTCTGCAGCCTTACCTATCCCAGTCACACATATACATCCACCAGCCCAACACTCAAACCTAATCCTAAAGTCCAAGGGGGCACACACCCCCACAAACCCCAGGCACATCCCAGGGATCATGCCACACCCCCACAAACCCTAGTCACACCCCGACTAACCCTGGCCACACCCCCACAAACACGATTACCTTTGTCAGGAGGGGCAAGATCCAAGAAAGGCAAGTGTTGGACCTGGTTAATGAAGGCGTGGGCCAGATCAAAGTGGCAGGGTCGCGTGAAATTGAATCTCAAGTGAGGAGATCAAAAAGCACAAGAGGGCTGATTTGCCCACTGCCCGCATACTCTCAACCTAATCCAAGAAAGGCATCCCAGAGATCATGCCACACCCCCACAAACCCTAGGCACACCCCGACTAACCCTGGCCACTCCCCCACAAACCCGATTACCTTTGTCAGGAGGGGCAAGATCCAAGAAAGGCCATCCCAGAGATCATGCCACACCCCCACAAACCCTAGGCACACCCCGACTAACCCTGGCCACTCCCCCACAAACCCGATTACCTTTGTCAGGAGGGGCAAGATCCAAGAAAGGCAAGTGTTGGACCTGGTTAATGAAGGCGTGGGCCAGATCAAAGTGGCAGGGTCGCGTGAAATTGAATCTCAAGTGAGGAGATCAAAAAGCACAAGAGGGCTGATTTGCCCACTGCCCGCATACTCTCAACCTAACCTAACAGTGACACGCTCTTCATTCTCCCGGTCGACAAAATGCCAAGAACAAAGCCCAGATGCCCAAACGGCAAGAGAGAACCAGAAAGTTAAACCCAAGCTGGGTCCACAGAAAACCAGTCACCACTAAACTCAGGTGCAGAGACACCGAATGCCCAGTAAACACTGTCAATTTAACCCATGCAATCCCAGGCATACAGATGCCAGGTAATGATGTTTAAAAACGTCATTACCCTCATAGTTACATGCCTCTCATCATCCTGGTCCATGGGAAAACACAAGCCGAGCTTGATCAACTCCGGCTGGGTCATCTCGGGGAGGGTGTTTAATGATGAAAGACCCGAAACACCCGATGATCCGAGGATGCATTACTGATGATGTGTCCCAGTGCACACCCGGTCCATTGAACCAAGTGGTGTCGGACCACGATAATGAAAGGCATGGGCCAGATTCACCTGGCTTCACCACTAAGCCCCATGGAACCTCATACCTCACCACTCAAAACTCTGCAGCCTTACCTATCCCAGTCACACATATACATCCACCAGCCCAACACTCAAACCTAATCCTAAAGTCCAAGGGGGCACACACCCCCACAAACCCCAGGCACATCCCAGGGATCCTGCCACACCCCCACAAACCCTAGTCACACCCCGACTAACCCTGGCCACACCCCCACAAACACGATTACCTTTGTCAGGAGGGGCAAGATCCAAGAAAGGCAAGTGTTGGACCTGGTTAATGAAGGCGTGGGCCAGATCAAAGTGGCAGGGTCGCGTGAAATTGAATCTCAAGTGAGGAGATCAAAAAGCACAAGAGGGCTGATTTGCCCACAGCCCGCATACTCTCAACCTAATCCAAGAAAGGCATCCCAGAGATCATGCCACACCCCCACAAACCCTAGGCACACCCCGACTAACCCTGGCCACTCCCCCACAAACCCGATTACCTTTGTCAGGAGGGGCAAGATCCAAGAAAGGCCATCCCAGAGATCATGCCACACCCCCACAAACCCTAGGCACACCCCGACTAACCCTGGCCACTCCCCCACAAACCCGATTACCTTTGTCAGGAGGGGCAAGATCCAAGAAAGGCAAGTGTTGGACCTGGTTAATGAAGGCGTGGGCCAGATCAAAGTGGCAGGGTCGCGTGAAATTGAATCTCAAGTGAGGAGATCAAAAAGCACAAGAGGGCTGATTTGCCCACTGCCCGCATACTCTCAACCTAACCCCCAGATCACAGCACCCAGTCCCTATAAGAAAGTCCCCAAACCCAAAACACTATCCATAGGCAAGAACTCCACCATTTCAACTTAAACTCCAGAATGGAGGTTAAAGAGAAGGAAGATCCCAATAAAGGCCAGTCGGGGACCGAGATGATGACAACGTGGGCCAAAAACAAAGTGGCAGGGTGAAGTGATACTGCATCTCCAGTAAGAGATCCACAAACGCTAGAGGGATATTTTGCCCACTGCCCGCATACTCGCATCCTAACCCTAACCCTAATGCCAAGAATAAAGCCCAGATGCCCAAACGGCGAGAGAGAACCAGAAAGTTAAACCCAAGCTGGGTCCACAGAAAACCAGTCACCACTAAACTCAGGTGCAGAGACACCGAATGCCCAGTAAACACTGTCAATTTAACCCATGCAATCCCAGGCATACAGATGCCGGGTAATGATGTTTAAAAACAACATTGCCCTCATAGTTACATGCCTCTCATTATCCTGGTCCATGGGAAAACACAAGCCGAGCTTGATCAACTCCGGCTGGGTCATCTCGGGGAGGGTGTTTAATGATGAAAGACCCGAAACACCCCATGATCCGAGGATGCATTACTGATGATGTGTCCCAGTGCACACCCGGTACATTGAACCAAGTGGTGTCGGACCACGATAATGAAAGGCATGGGCCAGATTCACCTGGCTTCACCACTAAGCCCCATAGAACCTCATACCTCACCACTCAAAACTCTGCAGCCTTACCTATCCCAGTCACACATATACATCCACCAGTCCAACACTCAAACCTAATCCTAAAGTCCAAGGGGGCACACACCCCCACAAACCCTCGGCACATCCCAGAGATCATGCCACACCCCCACAAACCCTAGGCACACCCCGACTAACCCTGGCCACTCCCCCACAAACCCGATTACCTTTGTCAGGAGGGGCAAGATCCAAGAAAGGCAAGTGTTGGACCTGGTTAATGAAGGCGTGGGCCAGATCAAAGTGGCAGGGTCGCGTGAAATTGAATCTCAAGTGAGGAGATCAAAAAGCACAAGAGGGCTGATTTGCCCACTGCCCGCATACTCTCAACCTAACCTAACAGTGACACGCTCTTCATTCTCCCGGTCGACAAAATGCCAAGAATAAAGCCCAGATGCCCAAACGGCGAGAGAGAACCAGAAAGTTAAACCCAAGCTGGGTCCACAGAAAACCAGTCACCACTAAACTCAGGTGCAGAGACACCGAATGCCCAGTAAACACTGTCAATTTAACCCATGCAATCCCAGGCATACAGATGCCGGGTAATGATGTTTAAAAACAACATTGCCCTCATAGTTACATGCCTCTCATTATCCTGGTCCATGGGAAAACACAAGCCGAGCTTGATCAACTCCGGCTGGGTCATCTCGGGGAGGGTGTTTAATGATGAAAGACCCGAAACACCCCATGATCCGAGGATGCATTACTGATGATGTGTCCCAGTGCACACCCGGTACATTGAACCAAGTGGTGTCGGACCACGATAATGAAAGGCATGGGCCAGATTCACCTGGCTTCACCACACGAGCCTATGCGCCACAGCACCTCATACCTCACCACTCTAAATTCTGCAGCCTTACCTATCCCAGTCACATATACATCCACCAGCCCAACACTCAAACCTAATCCTAAAGTCCAAGGGGGCACACACCCCCACAAACCCTCGGCACATCCCAGAGATCATGCCACACCCCCACAAACCCTAGGCACACCCCGACTAACCCTGGCCACTCCCCCACAAACCCGATTACCTTTGTCAGGAGGGGCAAGATCCAAGAAAGGCAAGTGTTGGACCTGGTTAATGAAGGCGTGGGCCAGATCAAAGTGGCAGGGTCGCGTGAAATTGAATCTCAAGTGAGGAGATCAAAAAGCACAAGAGGGCTGATTTGCCCACTGCCCGCATACTCTCAACCTAACCTAACAGTGACACGCTCTTCATTCTCCCGGTCGACAAAATGCCAAGAATAAAGCCCAGATGCCCAAACGGCGAGAGAGATCCAGAAAGTTAAACCCAAGCTGGGTCCACAGAAAACCAGTCACCACTAAACTCAGGTGCAGAGACACCGAATGCCCAGTAAACACTGTCAATTTAACCCATGCAATCCCAGGCATACAGATGCCGGGTAATGATGTTTAAAAACAACATTACCCTCATAGTTACATGCCTCTCATTATCCTGGTCCATGGGAAAACACAAGCCGAGCTTGATCAACTCCGGCTGGGTCATCTCGGGGAGGGTGTTTAATGATGAAAGACCCGAAACACCCCATGATCCGAGGATGCATTACTGATGATGTGTCCCAGTGCACACCCGGTCCATTGAACCAAGTGGTGTCGGACCACGATAATGAAAGGCATGGGCCAGATTCACCTGGCTTCACCACACGAGCCTAAGTCCCATAGCACCTCATACCTCACCACTCAAAACTCTGCAGCCTTACCTCTCCCAGTCACACATATACATCCACCAGCCCAACACTCAAACCTAATCCTAAAGTCCAAGGGGGCACACACCCCCACAAACCCTCAGCACATCCCAGAGATCATGCCACACCCCCACAAACCCTAGGCACACCCCGACTAACCCTGGCCACTCCCCCACAAACCCGATTACCTTTGTCAGGAGGGGCAAGATCCAAGAAAGGCAAGTGTTGGACCTGGTTAATGAAGGCGTGGGCCAGATCAAAGTGGCAGGGTCGCGTGAAATTGAATCTCAAGTGAGGAGATCAAAAAGCACAAGAGGGCTGATTTGCCCACTGCCCGCATACTCTCAACCTAACCCTAACCCTAACCCAAACCACACCACACTAAGGGGCTTATATAATAGCCCTCTGCCCTACCACTAAACCTAACACCTCCAACCCTGCTACACACCCCCATAAACCCAAACCCTCACCCCAGCAAGGGGCCAAATTCCCACTGCCGCATACTTGCATCCTGACCCCAGCCCTGACCCTAACCCTAATTTCCAAGAGATCGTGCACCCCAACTAAACCGGACAGCACCCCAAATAACCCAAACCACACCACACAAAAGGGCTTATATAATAATCCTTTGCCCTACCACTAAACCTAACACCTCCAACCCTGCCACACACCCCCACAAACCCAAACCCTCACCCCATCAAAGGGCCAGATTCACTCGGATCCTCTTCTCGCCAGAGGACTAAACTCACCCCACAACACCAGTTATACCTCCCGCTGCCCAGCAGGCCCCCCCCAACCCTACCCCCCAAACCTAATCCTATATTCCAGAGGACCACACACCCCAACTAAACCCTAACCCTAATTTCCAATGGACCGCGCACCCCAACTAAACCGGACAGCACCCCAAATAACCCAAACCACACCACACTAAGGGGCTTATATAATAGTCCTTTGCCCTACCACTAAACCTAACACCTCCAACCCTGCTACACACATACTTGCCTTCTAACCCCAGCCCTGGCCCTAACCCTAACCCTAATTTCCAAGGGATCGGTCACCCCAACTAAACCAGACAGCACCCCAAATAACCCAAACCACACCACACTAAGGGGCTTATATAATAGTCCTTTGCCCTACCACTAAACCTAACACCTCCAACCCTGCTACACACCCCCATAAACCCAAACCCTCACCCCATCAAGGGGCCAAATTTACCCAGTATCACCAGCAGTTAGGCTCCGATTTCAGCCCTCCCCCCTACGGCAAGGGCAACCAAACACCCCCCCCCCCCCGCAATACCATTTGCCATCCCACCCCACCGCCGTGAACACTCAACCCCCATTACCTAACTGTACCCCGGGGCATGTCCCTCCCCACACACCCCTCAATTAGCTACTGCACAGCCCCCAGATCACAGCACCCAGTCCCTATAAGAAAGTCCCCAAACCCAAAACACTATCCATAGGCAAGAACTCCACCATTTCAACTTAAACTCCAGAATGGAGGTTAAAGAGAAGGAAGATCCCAATAAAGGCAAGTCGGGGACCGAGATGATGACAACGTGGGCCAAAAACAAAGTGGCAGGGTGAAGTGATACTGCATCTCCAGTAAGAGATCCACAAACGCTAGAGGGATATTTTGCCCACTGCCCGCATACTCGCATCCTAACCCTAACCCTAACCCTAACCCTAATGATGAAAGACCCGAAACACCCCATGATCCGAGGATGCATTACTGATGATGTGTCCCAGTGCACACCCGGTTCACTGAACCAAGTGGTGTCGGACCACGATAATGAAAGGCATGGGCCAGATTCACCTGGCTTCACCACATGAGCCTATGCGCCACAGCACCTCATACCTCACCACTCCAAACTCTGCAGCCTTACCTATCCCAGTCACATATACATCCACCAGCCCAACACTCAAACCTAATCCTAAAGTCCAAGGGGGCACACACCCCCACAAACCCTCGGCACATCCCAGAGATCATGCCACACCCCCACAAACCCTAGGCACACCCCGACTAACCCTGGCCACTCCCCCACACCACACCCCCACAAACCCTAGGCACACCCCGACTAACCCTGGCCACTCCCCCACAAACCCGATTACCTTTGTCAGGAGGGGCAAGATCCAAGAAAGGCAAGTGTTGGACCTGGTTAATGAAGGCGTGGGCCAGATCAAAGTGGCAGGGTCGCGTGAAATGCAATCTCAAGTGAGGAGATCAAAAAGCACAAGAGGGCTGATTTGCCCACTGCCCGCATACTCTCAACCTAACCTAACAGTGACACGCTCTTCATTCTCCCGGTCGACAAAATGCCAAGAACAAAGCCCAGATGCCCAAACGGCAAGAGAGAACCAGAAAGTTAAACCCAAGCTGGGTCCACAGAAAACAAGCCACCACTAAACTCAGGTGCAGAGACACCGAATGCCCAGTAAACACTGTCAATTTAACCCATTCATCCCCAGGCATACAGATGCCAGGTAATGATGTTTAAAAACGTCATTACCCTCATAGTTACATGCCTCTCATTATCCTGGTCCATGGGAAAACACAAGCCGAGCTTGATCAACTCCGGCTGGGTCATCTCGGGGAGGGTGTTTAATGATGAAAGACCCGAAACACCCGATGATCCGAGGATGCATTACTGATGATGTGTCCCAGTGCACACCCGGTCCATTGAACCAAGTGGTGTCGGACCACGATAATGAAAGGCATGGGCCCGATTCACCTGGCTTCACCACAGGGGCCTATGCGCCACAGCACCTCATACCTCACCACTCCAAACCCTGCAGCCTTACCTGTCCCAGTCACATATACATCCACCAGCCCAACACTCAAACCTAATCCTAAAGTCCAAGGGGGCACACACCCACACAAACCCTCGGCACATCCCAGAGATCATGCCACACCCCCACAAACCCTAGGCACACCCCGACTAACCCTGGCCACTCCCCCACAAACCCGATTACCTTTGTCAGGAGGGGCAAGATCCAAGAAAGGCAAGTGTTGGACCTGGTTAATGAAGGCGTGGGCCAGATCAAAGTGGCAGGGTCGCGTGAAATTGAATCTCAAGTGAGGAGATCAAAAAGCACAAGAGGGCTGATTTGCCCACTGCCCGCATACTCTCAACCTAACCCTAACCCCACCGCCGTGAACACTCAACCCCCATTGCCTAACTGTACCCCGGGGCATGTCCCTCCCCACACACCCCTCAATTAGCTACTGCACAGCCCCCAGATCACAGCACCCAGTCCCTATAAGAAAGTCCCCAAACCCAAAACACTATCCATAGGCAAGAACTCCACCATTTCAACTTAAACTCCAGAATGGAGGTTAAAGAGAAGGAAGATCCCAATAAAGGCAAGTCGGGGACCGAGATGATGACAACGTGGGCCAAAAACAAAGTGGCAGGGTGAAGTGATACTGCATCTCCAGTAAGAGATCCACAAACGCTAGAGGGATATTTTGCCCACTGCCCGCATACTCGCATCCTAACCAGAAGTGACACGTCCCTCATCATCCTGGTCCTCAAAAGCCAAAGTAAATCCAAGAAGCTATGAAAACTGGCACAGACTATGGAAGTCAAGCCCCAACCCCAACATAAATTAGCCACAAGCTTCTACCCCATTATACCCACAGAACAGTGAACTAACAGGGGAAGCATTAAATTCACAATATAATAATGTAGTCCTAAAAGGGGAAATAGAATGAAATCTAATCTCAACTTTAACTAGATATCAAAGGAGTAGAAATTAAAAATTAGGGACTAAAAGAATGGAGAGGTTCAAGAGGAAATGCACCATTAGCAGATAATTTACCTTAAAGAGGGTTAACAAACAAGGCAGGCCCGTATCATAGCAACAGCCAGAGGGTACAGCAGAAATGGACAAACAGGTTTGATAAAACAATGCAGAGGTCGGGGGGGGGGGGGGGGGGGGGGGGGGGGGGGGGAGACATTTTAAAGGAAGATCATCTCAGTCTTTACAGAATTTCCCCTGAGGAAGCCAAAGAGCACAGGCGAAACTGGACACTCTCCCAGTCCGGAAATACGCTTTATTAAAGGCGATTCGCTGGAGTCGAAATCATTGAACCCAAGACGCAGAACAAGCGGTAAGAACATTAATTAAGTGGACTTTATTTGTAGTTACTGATTATTGTCTTACTTTAACGATGTGGAGGAATAATGGTCGAGAGAGGAGCAGGGGCCTGCTACCACATGGCAGGCTCCATAGTTACCATGGTGACTACCGGAGCCCCGGCATCCCCAGGGATTCCTTTTCCACCACGGTTAGATTAATATATAAAATAATCCAGACTCTACACCACCTAAGGGTTTTGGAACAAATGAATAGGCCACCGAAGGGGATCACCACCCAGGCACACAGACTGACCAAATTTATTAAGCCGGCGAACCCTTCCCAAGAAACGCTTCGTAAAATTGCTGCAAATGCGGACGCTTGGGCTAGGGCAACACGATTAACCTTGATTGGACATTATCAAAACAGCCTACAAGAATTGGAACTAAAATTAATTGAATCGGATCTGACTGATCGCTTACCAGAAGCCATCGCCAAAGCTATAATCTGGAACAGACGAAATCTAAAAGAAAAATTTCAAATCAAATTGGAGGACGCCCAAAAACACATTTTTGATCTGGTCTCAAGACCTGTGCCAGAACGGCAGGCCGCGGCATACCGGGCCCACGAGGGACCCCACATTTCCAACACGATGACCCCACGGACAGTAGAAACCGCATCCCAGGGGGAAGAGGGCAACAGACCCTCGACTTCCAGGGACGGCTTCTGGGTCAGCCGTGACCGGACCCGCATCACACCCGAGGCCCGGGAAAAGTCCGCCCACACTGCACCCCGTCCGCCGGCGCCGAGTAAAACGAACCTGCGTCCGGTAATTGTGCTGCGAGATTGTCTCAGACCAACAGGCCCGGACACCAACACGTGCAGTGGAAATTCCGGCACCGTCCACCGGAGGGCGCTGGAGCTGGTTAACCCTCTCGACGCCGATGCGGCCCCACCGCCCCTGCCCCTGCCACTGGGACAAAGACGCCGGGTGCGCCCCTCGGAGAGGACACAATCTAACCTGGGAGCACGGGAGCCCCAGCCCGCCTTCCCCACGGCTTCACCGCCCCAGGACTCCGAGAAATCGGCACCCCACCCCACACCAGTACAGATGGGCAGACAGACAAGGGGAGCCAGTACACAAGGACCGAGCAAGTCTTCCACCCCAGGGAACCACACAGCCCGAGAGCCGCAGGACAGTGGACATACAGGAGGACAGGTAAGCCCCACTTACAACAGCCAGGAGGGTCAAATAACAAGGCACCCTAACTCTAAACAGAAGAATGTAACTTGGGAACTAAGGCCCCTCAAACCTATACTAATTATAGGGGACTCTAACATTTCCAGGATCAAAAGATGCCCTAATAAGGGTGTTCAATTGGACAGCTTTCCGGGAGCCAAATTCATCCACGCCACTGCTATCCTGGAAAAGTTAGAGCCACAGTTAGAAACTGAGAAGGTTATCCTTTCCTTTGGAATAAACAACAGGTCACACAAACCAGCAACAGCGACTAAACAACTTCAGCAACTCCTGAGAATGGCCAGCATTAAATTCCCCAATGCCAGGATCTGGGTGCCAGAGTTAAACTTTAGCCACAGTCTAACAGAGGCAGAACAAGCAACCCTGGGCCAACTAAATGAGGTTATTAGAACTAAGAATTATATCCCTGCAATCCCAGCGAGGCAGTTTAAGGTAGACACAGACCACATCCATTGGACAGAGAACACAGCCCTGACCATAGTCAAGAAGTGGATGCATCTTTAAAACTAGAGTGGAGACAAAGCCGAGAGAGGCAGGGTCCACGACTGGGAGAGACGGTCGTGAACCTCTCCCGTACATTCATCCCTACAGAAACCCAGCACAAGGTTCTGAACAGGGGCCTCACTTTTGTACCGACTGCAAAGCTCCATAAGGAGCAGATCGAGGGGGACATGGATAAGTTCTATAGGAGATTGGTACTGGTCGACTTTTTTGGGGAGTCAGAATGTAGCAAGACCCCTTTCACCCCTCCCTCAGACTGGATGCCCAAGAGGAGGTACAGGTCAGAAGCGGTCTTACAATTTGAGAGCACACTGGAGGAGATAATAGAGAGGGAGAGAGAAGTACAGGATTAACCCAATCTAACTAGGAAGGAGAGAGCAGCCCTGAAAGAATTGAGAGAAAATATGGATATTGTTATCAAACCAGCAGATAAAGGGAGCAGCATAGTTATCATGGACAAACAGCAATACCTATTTGAGGCACACAGACAATTAAACAACACGGAGCACTACACTAAACTAAGGGAGCCTATATACTGGGGAAACACCCACAGAGATCAGGAACATTTTGCGAGAACTAGAGAGGACTAGATACCTCGGGAAGAAGCAAGTGGACTACCTGACAGGCATACAGCCACGAGCAAGGAAGTTCTATATCCTCCCCAAAATACACAAGAGCCCAGACTCATGGACCGTTCCGGGAAGAATACCACCCGGCAGGCCCATCGTGTCAGACTGCAGCAGTGAGTCATACAGGATAGCAGAGTACATTGATGCCTTCCTTAACCCACTATCGCAGAAACACTCCAGTTACATCAAGGACACGTACCACTTTGTCCGGATAGTCAATTCCATGTCAGTGCCCCCTGAGGCCATACTCTTCACCATGGACATTGAAAGCCTGTACACCAATATAGAAACCGATAGGGGGTATAGAAGCAGTGAGGGATATCCTGCAGAAGAACCCCCAGCTAGAGAGACCAGACGAGGCCTTGGTGGAACTCCTTCACCTCAGCCTGACTAAAAATGACTTTGAATTCAATAATGAATTCTACTTACAAGTCAAGGGCAACAGCGATGGGAAAGAAGTTTGCTCCGGCCTATGCCAATATATACATGGCAAAGTGGGAGGAAACAGTTTATCCAAAGTGTCCCAAAAAACCCATGTGTCTCTATAGATACCTGGATGACATCTGGGGAGTGTGGACTCACTCAGAGGTAGAATTGGGGGAATTTATTCAAATCCTAAACACTCATCATCCATCCATTAAGGTTAAGGCCACAACAAATAGGGAGAAAATTGACTTCCTGGACACTACGGTATTTAAACTAGCACCAGAAAACGGCAGCCAGAAACTAGCCACCAAAGTATTCTTTAAAACCACAGACACACACACCCTCCTACACACCGGGAGCCACCATCCCAAACACACCTTTAGGGGCATTGTCAAAGGACAGCTGACCCGGTTTCATCGCATTTGCACCAGGGCAGAGGACTTCCACCAAGCCACTACTATCCTCTTCTCTGCACTTAGACACAGAGGTTACAGCAGACGGAGGCTCAGACACATCAAATCTGACTTTTTAAAAAGTATCACAAATCCCCGACCACGAGACAACACAACACAGAAACTACCCTTGATAACAGGATACAGTGGGATGGCAGTGAACATCCACAAGACAGTCAAAACACAGTTTGAAAATCTACAGGAGGAAGTGGGGACACTGGGACAATACACCATAGTTTCAGCCTTCAAAAGGGGTAGAAACTTAAAAGACATACTAGTCAGTACCAAAGTACGAACAGCGCCAAACTGCGAGGTGGGAAACTGCAGGGCGTGCATATACATCAGAATTTCAAAAAGCATACACAACAGAGCTACAGGAAAGTGGGCTGAGATAGAGCAGAGGATAACTTGCGAACAAAAGAATGTAGTATATGCAATCCAGTGTAAGCAATGCCATATCATATACATAGGGGAGACAGGCAACAGCTTGAGAACCAGACTCACAGGACACCTCAGTAATATCACAAGAGGAAATCAAAACAGACCAGTTAGTAAGCACTTCCTAGAGCATGGAATGTACTCCTTAGCAATCCTGGGCCTGGAAACCAACATAAACTGGTCAAACCTCCAAAGAAAAAGAGCAGAGAGGAGATGGATCGAAAGACTACAGACGCATTCCCCAAACGGCCTAAACGAGGCCTAAAAAACCAGGCCAGCAATATAAAATGTACTCACTGAAGGGCCAACACTGCACCCCGTAAATAAGGTTTTATAAATTGAGAAAATTAGATAGGGAAGAAGGGGAAGATCCCCTTCAGTCACCCACCCTGAAACAAATTAAGACAGGGGACCATTAAATAGGAAAGGTTCGCCTTACTTTGGAAATAGAGCCTCACAACTAGGCCCCAGAAAAGAACCTAATTCCCCAAGAAGAGAGGAGTAAAATTAGAAATTATAACTCTACAGGAGATAACCACTAGGAAGAACAGACACGTAACGACCGGTTTAATCCAGACACAACACTTGCCCAAACGTCCTAGCTTACCCCAGGGGGAAGAATACATCCCCAGCACATGACCCTGCCCTGAAACCTGACATCTTCAGACCCCATAAACACAGATCCTCTTCTCGCCAGAGGGGCAAACTCACCCCACAACACCAGTTATACCTACGGTCGCCCAGCGGGCCCCCCTCAACCCTACCCCCCAACCTAATCCTAACATCCCGAGGACCACACACCCCAACTAAACCCTAACCCTAATTTCCAAGGGACTGGGCACCCCAACTAAACCGGACGGCACCCCAAATAACCCAAACCACACCACACTAAGGGGCTTATATAATAGCCCTCTGCCCTACCACTAAACCTAACACCTCCAACCCTGCTACACACCCCCATAAACCCAAACCCTCACCCCAGCAAGGGCCCAAATTCCCACTGCCGCATACTTGCATCCTGACCCCAGCCCTGACCCTAACCCTAATTTCCAAGGGATCGTGCACCCCAACTAAACCGGACAGCACCCCAAATAACCCAAACCACACCACACAAAAGGGCTTATATAATAATCCTTTGCCCTACCACTAAACCTAACACCTCCAACCCTGCCACACACCCCCACAAACCCAAACCCTCACCCCATCAAAGGGCCAGATTCACTCGGATCACCAGCAGTTAGCCTCCTATTTCAGCCCTCACATGGCCCTACCCTGAAACCTAACATCTTCACACCCCATAAACATGGGTCCTCTTCTCGCCAGAGGACTAAACTCACCCCACACCACCAGTTATACCTCCCGCTGCCCAGCAGGCCCCCCCCAACCCTACCCCCCAAACCTAATCCTATATTCCAGAGGACCACACACCCCAACTAAACCCTAACCCTAACCCTAATTTCCAATGGACCGCGCACCCCAACTAAACCGGACAGCACCCCAAATAACCCAAACCACACCACACTAAGGGGCTTATATAATAGTCCTTTGCCCTACCAGTAAACCTAACACCTCCAACCCTGCTACACACATACTCGCCTTCTAACCCCAGCCCTGGCCCTAACCCTAACCCTAATTTCCAAGGGATCGGTCACCCCAACTAAACCAGACAGCAGCCCAAATAACCCAAACCACACCACACTAAGGGGCTTATATAATAGTCCTTTGCCCTACCACTAAACCTAACACCTCCAACCCTGCTACACACCCCCATAAACCCAAACCCTCACCCCATCAAGGGGCCAAATTTACCCAGTATCACCAGCAGTTAGGCTCCGATTTCAGCCCTCCCCCCTACGGCAAGGGCAACCAAACACCCCCCCCCCCCCCGCAATACCATTTGCCATCCCACCCCACCGCCGTGAACACTCAACCCCCATTGCCTAACTGTACCCCGGGGCATGTCCCTCCCCACACACCCCTCAATTAGCTACTGCACAGCCCCCAGATCACAGCACCCAGTCCCTATAAGAAAGTCCCCAAACCCAAAACACTATCCATAGGCAAGAACTCCACCATTTCAACTTAAACTCCAGAATGGAGGTTAAAGAGAAGGAAGATCCCAATAAAGGCAAGTCGGGGACCGAGATGATGACAACGTGGGCCAAAAACAAAGTGGCAGGGTGAAGTGATACTGCATCTCCAGTAAGAGATCCACAAACGCTAGAGGGATATTTTGCCCACTGCCCGCATACTCGCATCCTAACCAGAAGTGACACGTCCCTCATCATCCTGGTCCTCAAAAGCCAAAGTAAATCCAAGAAGCTATGAAAACTGGCACAGACTATGGAAGTCAAGCCCCAACCCCAACATAAATTAGCCACAAGCTTCTACCCCATTATACCCACAGAACAGTGAACTAACAGGGGAAGCATTAAATTCACAATATAATAATGTAGTCCTAAAAGGGGAAATAGAATGAAATCTAATCTCAACTTTAACTAGATATCAAAGGAGTAGAAATTAAAAATTAGGGACTAAAAGAATGGAGAGGTTCAAGAGGAAATGCACCATTAGCAGATAATTTACCTTAAAGAGGGTTAACAAACAAGGCAGGCCCGTATCATAGCAACAGCCAGAGGGTACAGCAGAAATGGACAAACAGGTTTGATAAAACAATGCAGAGGTCGGGGGGGGGGGGGGGGGAGACATTTTAAAGGAAGATCATCTCAGTCTTTACAGAATTTCCCCTGAGGAAGCCAAAGAGCACAGGCGAAACTGGACACTCTCCCAGTCGGGAAATACGCTTTATTAAAGGCGATTCGCTGGAGTCGAAATCATTGAACCCAAGACGCAGAACAAGCGGTAAGAACATTAATTAAGTGGACTTTATTTGTAGTTACTGATTATTGTCTTACTTTAACGATGTGGAGGAATAATGGTCGAGAGAGGAGCAGGGGCCTGCTACCACATGGCAGGCTCCATAGTTACCATGGTGACTACCGGAGCCCCGGCATCCCCAGGGATTCCTTTTCCACCACGGTTAGATTAATATATAAAATAATCCAGACTCTACACCACCTAAGGGTTTTGGAAGAAATGAATAGGCCACCGAAGGGGATCACCACCCAGGCACACAGACTGACCAAATTTATTAAGCCGGCGAACCCTTCCCAAGAAACGCTTCGTAAAATTGCTGCAAATGCGGACGCTTGGGCTAGGGCAACACGATTAACCTTGATTGGACATTATCAAAACAGCCTACAAGAATTGGAACTAAAATTAATTGAATCGGATCTGACTGATCGCTTACCAGAAGCCATCGCCAAAGCTATAATCTGGAACAGACGAAATCTAAAAGAAAAATTTCAAATCAAATTGGAGGACGCCCAAAAACACATTTTTGATCTGGTCTCAAGACCGGTGCCAGAACGGCAGGCCGCGGCATACCGGGCCCACGAGGGACCCCACATTTCCAACACGATGACCCCACGGACAGTAGAAACCGCATCCCAGGGGGAAGAGGGCAACAGACCCTCGACTTCCAGGGACGGCTTCTGGGTCAGCCGTGACCGGACCCGCATCACACCCGAGGCCCGGGAAAAGTCCGCCCACACTGCACCCCGTCCGCCGGCGCCGAGTAAAACGAACCTGCGTCCGGTAATTGTGCTGCGAGATTGTCTCAGACCAACAGGCCCGGACACCAACACGTGCAGTGGAAATTCCGGCACCGTCCACCGGAGGGCGCTGGAGCTGGTTAACCCTCTCGACGCCGATGCGGCCCCACCGCCCCTGCCCCTGCCACTGGGACAAAGACGCCGGGTGCGCCCCTCGGAGAGGACACAATCTAACCTGGGAGCACGGGAGCCCCAGCCCGCCATCCCCACGGCTTCACCGCCCCAGGACTCCGAGAAATCGGCACCCCACCCCACACCAGTACAGATGGGCAGACAGACAAGGGGAGCCAGTACACAAGGACCGAGCAAGTCTTCCACCCCAGGGAACCACACAGCCCGAGAGCCGCAGGACAGTGGACATACAGGAGGACAGGTAAGCCCCACTTACAACAGCCAGGAGAGTCAAATAACAAGGCACCCTAACTCTAAACAGAAGAATGTAACTTGGGAACTAAGGCCCCTCAAACCTATACTAATTATAGGGGACTCTAACATTTCCAGGATCAAAAGATGCCCTAATAAGGGTGTTCAATTGGACAGCTTTCCGGGAGCCAAATTCATCCACGCCACTGCTATCCTGGAAAAGTTAGAGCCACAGTTAGAAACTGAGAAGGTTATCCTTTCCTTTGGAATAAACAACAGGTCACACAAACCAGCAACAGCGACTAAACAACTTCAGCAACTCCTGAGAATGGCCAGCATTAAATTCCCCAATGCCAGGATCTGGGTGCCAGAGTTAAACTTTAGCCACAGTCTAACAGAGGCAGAACAAGCAACCCTGGGCCAACTAAATGAGGTTATTAGAACTAAGAATTATATCCCTGCAATCCCAGCGAGGCAGTTTAAGGTAGACACAGACCACATCCATTGGACAGAGAACACAGCCCTGACCATAGTCAAGAAGTGGATGCAGTCTTTAAACTAGAGTGGAGACAAAGCCGAGAGAGGCAGGGTCCACGACTGGGAGAGACGGTCGTGAACCTCTCCCGTACATTCATCCCTACAGAAACCCAGCACAAGGTTCTGAACAGGGGCCTCACTTTTGTACCGACTGCAAAGCTCCATAAGGAGCAGATCGAGGGGGACATGGATAAGTTCTATAGGAGATTGGTACTGGTCGACTTTTTTGGGGAGTCAGAATGTAGCAAGACCCCTTTCACCCCTCCCTCAGACTGGATGCCCAAGAGGAGGTACAGGTCAGAAGCGGTCTTACAATTTGAGAGCACACTGGAGGAGATAATAGAGAGGGAGAGAGAAGTACAGGATTAACCCAATCTAACTAGGAAGGAGAGAGCAGCCCTGAAAGAATTGAGAGAAAATATGGATATTGTTATCAAACCAGCAGATAAAGGGAGCAGCATAGTTATCATGGACAAACAGCAATACCTATTTGAGGCACACAGACAATTAAACAACACGGAGCACTACACTAAACTAAGGGAGCCTATATACTGGGAAACACCCACAGAGATCAGGAACATTTTGCGAGAACTAGAGAGGACTAGATACCTCGGGAAGAAGCAAGTGGACTACCTGACAGGCATACAGCCACGAGCAAGGAAGTTCTATATCCTCCCCAAAATACACAAGAGCCCAGACTCATGGACCGTTCCGGGAAGAATACCACCCGGCAGGCCCATCGTGTCAGACTGCAGCAGTGAGTCATACAGGATAGCAGAGTACATTGATGCCTTCCTTAACCCACTATCGCAGAAACACTCCAGTTACATCAAGGACACGTACCACTTTGTCCGGATAGTCAATTCCATGTCAGTGCCCCCTGAGGCCATACTCTTCACCATGGACATTGAAAGCCTGTACACCAATATAGAAACCGATAGGGGTATAGAAGCAGTGAGGGATATCCTGCAGAAGAACCCCCAGCTAGAGAGACCAGACGAGGCCTTGGTGGAACTCCTTCACCTCAGCCTGACTAAAAATGACTTTGAATTCAATAATGAATTCTACTTACAAGTCAAGGGCACAGCGATGGGAAAGAAGTTTGCTCCGGCCTATGCCAATATATACATGGCAAAGTGGGAGGAAACAGTTTATCCAAAGTGTCCCAAAAAACCCATGTGTCTCTATAGATACCTGGATGACATCTGGGGAGTGTGGACTCACTCAGAGGTAGAATTGGGGGAATTTATTCAAATCCTAAACACTCATCATCCATCCATTAAGGTTAAGGCCACAACAAATAGGGAGAAAATTGACTTCCTGGACACTACGGTATTTAAACTAGCACCAGAAAACGGCAGCCAGAAACTAGCCACCAAAGTATTCTTTAAAACCACAGACACACACACCCTCCTACACACCGGGAGCCACCATCCCAAACACACCTTTAGGGGCATTGTCAAAGGACAGCTGACCCGGTTTCATCGCATTTGCACCAGGGCAGAGGACTTCCACCAAGCCACTACTATCCTCTTCTCTGCACTTAGACACAGAGGTTACAGCAGACGGAGGCTCAGACACATCAAATCTGACTTTTTAAAAAGTATCACAAATCCCCGACCACGAGACAACACAACACAGAAACTACCCTTGATAACAGGATACAGTGGGATGGCAGTGAACATCCACAAGACAGTCAAAACACAGTTTGAAAATCTACAGGAGGAAGTGGGGACACTGGGACAATACACCATAGTTTCAGCCTTCAAAAGGGGTAGAAACTTAAAAGACATACTAGTCAGTACCAAAGTACGAACAGCGCCAAACTGCGAGGTGGGAAACTGCAGGGCGTGCATATACATCAGAATTTCAAAAAGCATACACAACAGAGCTACAGGAAAGTGGGCTGAGATAGAGCAGAGGATAACTTGCGAACAAAAGAATGTAGTATATGCAATCCAGTGTAAGCAATGCCATATCATATACATAGGGGAGACAGGCAACAGCTTGAGAACCAGACTCACAGGACACCTCAGTAATATCACAAGAGGAAATCAAAACAGACCAGTTAGTAAGCACTTCCTAGAGCATGGAATGTACTCCTTAGCAATCCTGGGCCTGGAAACCAACATAAACTGGTCAAACCTCCAAAGAAAAAGAGCAGAGAGGAGATGGATCGAAAGACTACAGACGCATTCCCCAAACGGCCTAAACGAGGCCTAAAAAACCAGGCCAGCAATATAAAATGTACTCACTGAAGGGCCAACACTGCACCCCGTAAATAAGGTTTTATAAATTGAGAAAATTAGATAGGGAAGAAGGGGAAGATCCCCTTCAGTCACCCACCCTGAAACAAATTAAGACAGGGGACCATTAAATAGGAAAGGTTCGCCTTACTTTGGAAATAGAGCCTCACAACTAGGCCCCAGAAAAGAACCTAATTCCCCAAGAAGAGAGGAGTAAAATTAGAAATTATAACTCTACAGGAGATAACCACTAGGAAGAACAGACACGTAACGACCGGTTTAATCCAGACACAACACTTGCCCAAACGTCCTAGCTTACCCCAGGGGGAAGAATACATCCCCAGCACATGACCCTGCCCTGAAACCTGACATCTTCAGACCCCATAAACACAGATCCTCTTCTCGCCAGAGGGGCAAACTCACCCCACAACACCAGTTATACCTACGGTCGCCCAGCGGGCCCCCCTCAACCCTACCCCCCAACCTAATCCTAACATCCCGAGGACCACACACCCCAACTAAACCCTAACCCTAATTTCCAAGGGACTGGGCACCCCAACTAAACCGGACGGCACCCCAAATAACCCAAACCACACCACACTAAGGGGCTTATATAATAGCCCTCTGCCCTACCACTAAACCTAACACCTCCAACCCTGCTACACACCCCCATAAACCCAAACCCTCACCCCAGCAAGGGCCCAAATTCCCACTGCCGCATACTTGCATCCTGACCCCAGCCCTGACCCTAACCCTAATTTCCAAGGGATCGTGCACCCCAACTAAACCGGACAGCACCCCAAATAACCCAAACCACACCACACAAAAGGGCTTATATAATAATCCTTTGCCCTACCACTAAACCTAACACCTCCAACCCTGCCACACACCCCCACAAACCCAAACCCTCACCCCATCAAAGGGCCAGATTCACTCGGATCACCAGCAGTTAGCCTCCTATTTCAGCCCTCACATGGCCCTACCCTGAAACCTAACATCTTCACACCCCATAAACATGGGTCCTCTTCTCGCCAGAGGACTAAACTCACCCCACACCACCAGTTATACCTCCCGCTGCCCAGCAGGCCCCCCCCAACCCTACCCCCCAAACCTAATCCTATATTCCAGAGGACCACACACCCCAACTAAACCCTAACCCTAACCCTAATTTCCAATGGACCGCGCACCCCAACTAAACCGGACAGCACCCCAAATAACCCAAACCACACCACACTAAGGGGCTTATATAATAGTCCTTTGCCCTACCAGTAAACCTAACACCTCCAACCCTGCTACACACATACTCGCCTTCTAACCCCAGCCCTGGCCCTAACCCTAACCCTAATTTCCAAGGGATCGGTCACCCCAACTAAACCAGACAGCAGCCCAAATAACCCAAACCACACCACACTAAGGGGCTTATATAATAGTCCTTTGCCCTACCACTAAACCTAACACCTCCAACCCTGCTACACACCCCCATAAACCCAAACCCTCACCCCATCAAGGGGCCAAATTTACCCAGTATCACCAGCAGTTAGGCTCCGATTTCAGCCCTCCCCCCTACGGCAAGGGCAACCAAACACCCCCCCCCCCCCCCGCAATACCATTTGCCATCCCACCCCACCGCCGTGAACACTCAACCCCCATTGCCTAACTGTACCCCGGGGCATGTCCCTCCCCACACACCCCTCAATTAGCTACTGCACAGCCCCCAGATCACAGCACCCAGTCCCTATAAGAAAGTCCCCAAACCCAAAACACTATCCATAGGCAAGAACTCCACCATTTCAACTTAAACTCCAGAATGGAGGTTAAAGAGAAGGAAGATCCCAATAAAGGCAAGTCGGGGACCGAGATGATGACAACGTGGGCCAAAAACAAAGTGGCAGGGTGAAGTGATACTGCATCTCCAGTAAGAGATCCACAAACGCTAGAGGGATATTTTGCCCACTGCCCGCATACTCGCATCCTAACCAGAAGTGACACGTCCCTCATCATCCTGGTCCTCAAAAGCCAAAGTAAATCCAAGAAGCTATGAAAACTGGCACAGACTATGGAAGTCAAGCCCCAACCCCAACATAAATTAGCCACAAGCTTCTACCCCATTATACCCACAGAACAGTGAACTAACAGGGGAAGCATTAAATTCACAATATAATAATGTAGTCCTAAAAGGGGAAATAGAATGAAATCTAATCTCAACTTTAACTAGATATCAAAGGAGTAGAAATTAAAAATTAGGGACTAAAAGAATGGAGAGGTTCAAGAGGAAATGCACCATTAGCAGATAATTTACCTTAAAGAGGGTTAACAAACAAGGCAGGCCCGTATCATAGCAACAGCCAGAGGGTACAGCAGAAATGGACAAACAGGTTTGATAAAACAATGCAGAGGTCGGGGGGGGGGGGGGGGGAGACATTTTAAAGGAAGATCATCTCAGTCTTTACAGAATTTCCCCTGAGGAAGCCAAAGAGCACAGGCGAAACTGGACACTCTCCCAGTCGGGAAATACGCTTTATTAAAGGCGATTCGCTGGAGTCGAAATCATTGAACCCAAGACGCAGAACAAGCGGTAAGAACATTAATTAAGTGGACTTTATTTGTAGTTACTGATTATTGTCTTACTTTAACGATGTGGAGGAATAATGGTCGAGAGAGGAGCAGGGGCCTGCTACCACATGGCAGGCTCCATAGTTACCATGGTGACTACCGGAGCCCCGGCATCCCCAGGGATTCCTTTTCCACCACGGTTAGATTAATATATAAAATAATCCAGACTCTACACCACCTAAGGGTTTTGGAAGAAATGAATAGGCCACCGAAGGGGATCACCACCCAGGCACACAGACTGACCAAATTTATTAAGCCGGCGAACCCTTCCCAAGAAACGCTTCGTAAAATTGCTGCAAATGCGGACGCTTGGGCTAGGGCAACACGATTAACCTTGATTGGACATTATCAAAACAGCCTACAAGAATTGGAACTAAAATTAATTGAATCGGATCTGACTGATCGCTTACCAGAAGCCATCGCCAAAGCTATAATCTGGAACAGACGAAATCTAAAAGAAAAATTTCAAATCAAATTGGAGGACGCCCAAAAACACATTTTTGATCTGGTCTCAAGACCGGTGCCAGAACGGCAGGCCGCGGCATACCGGGCCCACGAGGGACCCCACATTTCCAACACGATGACCCCACGGACAGTAGAAACCGCATCCCAGGGGGAAGAGGGCAACAGACCCTCGACTTCCAGGGACGGCTTCTGGGTCAGCCGTGACCGGACCCGCATCACACCCGAGGCCCGGGAAAAGTCCGCCCACACTGCACCCCGTCCGCCGGCGCCGAGTAAAACGAACCTGCGTCCGGTAATTGTGCTGCGAGATTGTCTCAGACCAACAGGCCCGGACACCAACACGTGCAGTGGAAATTCCGGCACCGTCCACCGGAGGGCGCTGGAGCTGGTTAACCCTCTCGACGCCGATGCGGCCCCACCGCCCCTGCCCCTGCCACTGGGACAAAGACGCCGGGTGCGCCCCTCGGAGAGGACACAATCTAACCTGGGAGCACGGGAGCCCCAGCCCGCCATCCCCACGGCTTCACCGCCCCAGGACTCCGAGAAATCGGCACCCCACCCCACACCAGTACAGATGGGCAGACAGACAAGGGGAGCCAGTACACAAGGACCGAGCAAGTCTTCCACCCCAGGGAACCACACAGCCCGAGAGCCGCAGGACAGTGGACATACAGGAGGACAGGTAAGCCCCACTTACAACAGCCAGGAGAGTCAAATAACAAGGCACCCTAACTCTAAACAGAAGAATGTAACTTGGGAACTAAGGCCCCTCAAACCTATACTAATTATAGGGGACTCTAACATTTCCAGGATCAAAAGATGCCCTAATAAGGGTGTTCAATTGGACAGCTTTCCGGGAGCCAAATTCATCCACGCCACTGCTATCCTGGAAAAGTTAGAGCCACAGTTAGAAACTGAGAAGGTTATCCTTTCCTTTGGAATAAACAACAGGTCACACAAACCAGCAACAGCGACTAAACAACTTCAGCAACTCCTGAGAATGGCCAGCATTAAATTCCCCAATGCCAGGATCTGGGTGCCAGAGTTAAACTTTAGCCACAGTCTAACAGAGGCAGAACAAGCAACCCTGGGCCAACTAAATGAGGTTATTAGAACTAAGAATTATATCCCTGCAATCCCAGCGAGGCAGTTTAAGGTAGACACAGACCACATCCATTGGACAGAGAACACAGCCCTGACCATAGTCAAGAAGTGGATGCAGTCTTTAAACTAGAGTGGAGACAAAGCCGAGAGAGGCAGGGTCCACGACTGGGAGAGACGGTCGTGAACCTCTCCCGTACATTCATCCCTACAGAAACCCAGCACAAGGTTCTGAACAGGGGCCTCACTTTTGTACCGACTGCAAAGCTCCATAAGGAGCAGATCGAGGGGGACATGGATAAGTTCTATAGGAGATTGGTACTGGTCGACTTTTTTGGGGAGTCAGAATGTAGCAAGACCCCTTTCACCCCTCCCTCAGACTGGATGCCCAAGAGGAGGTACAGGTCAGAAGCGGTCTTACAATTTGAGAGCACACTGGAGGAGATAATAGAGAGGGAGAGAGAAGTACAGGATTAACCCAATCTAACTAGGAAGGAGAGAGCAGCCCTGAAAGAATTGAGAGAAAATATGGATATTGTTATCAAACCAGCAGATAAAGGGAGCAGCATAGTTATCATGGACAAACAGCAATACCTATTTGAGGCACACAGACAATTAAACAACACGGAGCACTACACTAAACTAAGGGAGCCTATATACTGGGAAACACCCACAGAGATCAGGAACATTTTGCGAGAACTAGAGAGGACTAGATACCTCGGGAAGAAGCAAGTGGACTACCTGACAGGCATACAGCCACGAGCAAGGAAGTTCTATATCCTCCCCAAAATACACAAGAGCCCAGACTCATGGACCGTTCCGGGAAGAATACCACCCGGCAGGCCCATCGTGTCAGACTGCAGCAGTGAGTCATACAGGATAGCAGAGTACATTGATGCCTTCCTTAACCCACTATCGCAGAAACACTCCAGTTACATCAAGGACACGTACCACTTTGTCCGGATAGTCAATTCCATGTCAGTGCCCCCTGAGGCCATACTCTTCACCATGGACATTGAAAGCCTGTACACCAATATAGAAACCGATAGGGGTATAGAAGCAGTGAGGGATATCCTGCAGAAGAACCCCCAGCTAGAGAGACCAGACGAGGCCTTGGTGGAACTCCTTCACCTCAGCCTGACTAAAAATGACTTTGAATTCAATAATGAATTCTACTTACAAGTCAAGGGCACAGCGATGGGAAAGAAGTTTGCTCCGGCCTATGCCAATATATACATGGCAAAGTGGGAGGAAACAGTTTATCCAAAGTGTCCCAAAAAACCCATGTGTCTCTATAGATACCTGGATGACATCTGGGGAGTGTGGACTCACTCAGAGGTAGAATTGGGGGAATTTATTCAAATCCTAAACACTCATCAT
This sequence comes from Mobula birostris, assembly GCF_030028105.1. Classification (NCBI taxonomy): domain Eukaryota; kingdom Metazoa; phylum Chordata; class Chondrichthyes; order Myliobatiformes; family Myliobatidae; genus Mobula; species Mobula birostris. The sequence continues at coordinate 56,143 of NW_027275416.1, forward strand.
CCATCCATTAAGGTTAAGGCCACAACAAATAGGGAGAAAATTGACTTCCTGGACACTACGGTATTTAAACTAGCACCAGAAAACGGCAGCCAGAAACTAGCCACCAAAGTATTCTTTAAAACCACAGACACACACACCCTCCTACACACCGGGAGCCACCATCCCAAACACACCTTTAGGGGCATTGTCAAAGGACAGCTGACCCGGTTTCATCGCATTTGCACCAGGGCAGAGGACTTCCACCAAGCCACTACTATCCTCTTCTCTGCACTTAGACACAGAGGTTACAGCAGACGGAGGCTCAGACACATCAAATCTGACTTTTTAAAAAGTATCACAAATCCCCGACCACGAGACAACACAACACAGAAACTACCCTTGATAACAGGATACAGTGGGATGGCAGTGAACATCCACAAGACAGTCAAAACACAGTTTGAAAATCTACAGGAGGAAGTGGGGACACTGGGACAATACACCATAGTTTCAGCCTTCAAAAGGGGTAGAAACTTAAAAGACATACTAGTCAGTACCAAAGTACGAACAGCGCCAAACTGCGAGGTGGGAAACTGCAGGGCGTGCATATACATCAGAATTTCAAAAAGCATACACAACAGAGCTACAGGAAAGTGGGCTGAGATAGAGCAGAGGATAACTTGCGAACAAAAGAATGTAGTATATGCAATCCAGTGTAAGCAATGCCATATCATATACATAGGGGAGACAGGCAACAGCTTGAGAACCAGACTCACAGGACACCTCAGTAATATCACAAGAGGAAATCAAAACAGACCAGTTAGTAAGCACTTCCTAGAGCATGGAATGTACTCCTTAGCAATCCTGGGCCTGGAAACCAACATAAACTGGTCAAACCTCCAAAGAAAAAGAGCAGAGAGGAGATGGATCGAAAGACTACAGACGCATTCCCCAAACGGCCTAAACGAGGCCTAAAAAACCAGGCCAGCAATATAAAATGTACTCACTGAAGGGCCAACACTGCACCCCGTAAATAAGGTTTTATAAATTGAGAAAATTAGATAGGGAAGAAGGGGAAGATCCCCTTCAGTCACCCACCCTGAAACAAATTAAGACAGGGGACCATTAAATAGGAAAGGTTCGCCTTACTTTGGAAATAGAGCCTCACAACTAGGCCCCAGAAAAGAACCTAATTCCCCAAGAAGAGAGGAGTAAAATTAGAAATTATAACTCTACAGGAGATAACCACTAGGAAGAACAGACACGTAACGACCGGTTTAATCCAGACACAACACTTGCCCAAACGTCCTAGCTTACCCCAGGGGGAAGAATACATCCCCAGCACATGACCCTGCCCTGAAACCTGACATCTTCAGACCCCATAAACACAGATCCTCTTCTCGCCAGAGGGGCAAACTCACCCCACAACACCAGTTATACCTACGGTCGCCCAGCGGGCCCCCCTCAACCCTACCCCCCAACCTAATCCTAACATCCCGAGGACCACACACCCCAACTAAACCCTAACCCTAATTTCCAAGGGACTGGGCACCCCAACTAAACCGGACGGCACCCCAAATAACCCAAACCACACCACACTAAGGGGCTTATATAATAGCCCTCTGCCCTACCACTAAACCTAACACCTCCAACCCTGCTACACACCCCCATAAACCCAAACCCTCACCCCAGCAAGGGCCCAAATTCCCACTGCCGCATACTTGCATCCTGACCCCAGCCCTGACCCTAACCCTAATTTCCAAGGGATCGTGCACCCCAACTAAACCGGACAGCACCCCAAATAACCCAAACCACACCACACAAAAGGGCTTATATAATAATCCTTTGCCCTACACTAAACCTAACACCTCCAACCCTGCCACACACCCCCACAAACCCAAACCCTCACCCCATCAAAGGGCCAGATTCACTCGGATCACCAGCAGTTAGCCTCCTATTTCAGCCCTCACATGGCCCTACCCTGAAACCTAACATCTTCACACCCATAAACATGGGTCCTCTTCTCGCCAGAGGACTAAACTCACCCCACACCACCAGTTATACCTCCCGCTGCCCAGCAGGCCCCCCCCAACCCTACCCCCCAAACCTAATCCTATATTCCAGAGGACCACACACCCCAACTAAACCCTAACCCTAACCCTAATTTCCAATGGACCGCGCACCCCAACTAAACCGGACAGCACCCCAAATAACCCAAACCACACCACACTAAGGGGCTTATATAATAGTCCTTTGCCCTACCAGTAAACCTAACACCTCCAACCCTGCTACACACATACTCGCCTTCTAACCCCAGCCCTGGCCCTAACCCTAACCCTAATTTCCAAGGGATCGGTCACCCCAACTAAACCAGACAGCAGCCCAAATAACCCAAACCACACCACACTAAGGGGCTTATATAATAGTCCTTTGCCCTACCACTAAACCTAACACCTCCAACCCTGCTACACACCCCCATAAACCCAAACCCTCACCCCATCAAGGGGCCAAATTTACCCAGTATCACCAGCAGTTAGGCTCCGATTTCAGCCCTCCCCCCTACGGCAAGGGCAACCAAACACCCCCCCCCCCCCCGCAATACCATTTGCCATCCCACCCCACCGCCGTGAACACTCAACCCCCATTGCCTAACTGTACCCCGGGGCATGTCCCTCCCACACACCCCTCAATTAGCTACTGCACAGCCCCCAGATCACAGCACCCAGTCCCTATAAGAAAGTCCCAAACCCAAAACACTATCCATAGGCAAGAACTCCACCATTTCAACTTAAACTCCAGAATGGAGGTTAAAGAGAAGGAAGATCCCAATAAAGGCAAGTCGGGGACCGAGATGATGACAACGTGGGCAAAAACAAAGTGGCAGGGTGAAGTGATACTGCATCTCCAGTAAGAGATCCACAAACGCTAGAGGGATATTTTGCCCACTGCCCGCATACTCGCATCCTAACCAGAAGTGACACGTCCCTCATCATCCTGGTCCTCAAAAGCCAAAGTAAATCCAAGAAGCTATGAAAACAGGCACAGACTAGGGAAGTCAAGCCCAACCCCAACATAAATTAGCCACAAGCTTCTACCCCATTATACCCACAGAACAGTGAACTAACAGGGGAAGCATTAAATTCACAATATAATAATGTAGTCCTAAAAGGGGAAATAGAATGAAATCTAATCTCAACTTTAACTAGATATCAAAGGAGTAGAAATTAAAAATTAGGGACTAAAAGAATGGAGAGGTTCAAGAGGAAATGCACCATTAGCAGATAATTTACCTTAAAGAGGGTTAACAAAC